>NC_092820.1:159992452-160292452 GCF_023375885.2 Dermacentor andersoni
AGTCCTTGCGTGCGCAAGCCGCTTGCGTCCCCTAAACTAAAGCTCTCTAGTGCAGGCTAGCAAACCGGACGCTCGTCTGGTTGACCTCCCTCCCTTTCCTCTCTCTGCTATCTCTCTTTCCCCGGGTTGCCACTCCGCGTGCACCAGTGCTAAGCACTCTACTAAAAAAAAAGCTTGTTGTAGTTACTATAATTCACGAGGGTTGCAATGTATGCTTGTTGGTAAAACGCATGTTGAATAGGTGTATACGGTAGCGCGATTAAAAGACAGGACAAAAGAAGACACACATGGACACACAGCTCTGTGTATGTTGTGTGTCTTTTTTGTCCCCTCTTTTGACCACGCTACCATCTACTCCTATTCAAGATAGTTACAATAGTTAGACGTCACACTATTTGCTAACTTGTATAAGTGCAGTTGGTAACGGTACACAGTTAGTAACATTACTGACTGACGTTACTCACTCATTACTGACAAGCTCTAGCATATGCCAGAATATACGTGCGGGATATGTGTTATATATGGTAAAAAAAACTTTGTGTCGGGTGACGCTTACTGCCCACTGGACCATACCCGCCGCGGTGGCTTAGCGGCTATGGCGCTGCGCTGCCGAAGCACAAAGTCACGGGGTAAGATACCGGCCGACGCGGCCGCATTTCGATGGGGGCGAAATGCGGCCGCTGTGGCCGGGATTCGATCCCGCGACCTCGTGCTTAGCAGTCCAACACCACAGCCACTAAGCAACCACGGCGGGTAAGAGTTCAAATATCACCGCTAGCGTAAGCGGGAATACGCTTTGTCTTCCAACCAGATTTTTGTAGTTCAACCGCTGCACTCAAGAGGGCGCACGCACTATGTTGCAAGTTACCTAGCCGAGACCCATTAGCAACAGTGACTACTTGCTTCAGTCAGTACTGTGATTAAATCTACCGTTGCCAACTGCAGTTATATACCAACCTATAGTAAATATCGCGACAACTGCGTAGCAACTATATAACGACAATATATATATTTTTTAGACTGCACAGCGGGTAAAACACGTTGTCGCGTAGACGTCCGTTTTCAGCGTGTGTGTAGGCGGCATGTATAGACTGCGGATGGCGGGGATAAATGGAGAGCAGGCTGCCGAGTTCCGGCCGCGCTGGCGAACTGACCGCTTGCCGTTCGCACTGACTCACGCCCGACGAGCGGCGCCGGCCGATAACAGCTGCTCGGCACAGTCGCCCTGGCTCACTTCCTGCCACCCCGCACACACGGCACGTGCGACTCTACACACACTCCGCCAGCAACCGATATCTGCGTCGACGTCGCGCGCAAGACCGGGCCAAGGGTGTGCGTTTCGACCCACTGCTCTGGTGCACCCTTAAACAAAATTGCACCCTTTGGATCGTATCTTGCCACACAACGATAATTGTCGTCTGTCTAGTCCGCATTTCTTTTCTTTAACGCTGCGAGCCCGGCACTTCCGAGTCACGAACGGCATGCGCGTTATCTGCGTGACACAGCATTCTCGACAGGAAAGTAGCGAGCGCGACGTCTTCGAGAAAGGAAACGCAAGCAAGGCAAGTGACGATTATCGTTGTGGGACAAATCTGCGGCCGAAAGGGTGTACATTTGTTTAAGAGCGTGTAAGAGTGTGGCAAACTCTAAAAACAGTTGCACCCTTTGGTGTGTATATTTGCCATACAACGATAATAATCTGTCTTGCTTGCATTCCCTTCCTTGAAAACGCAGCGCTGGCTACTTACGTGTCGAGTATGCTCTGTCATGCTGATAACGCACATGCCGTTCGTGACTTGTGATTACCGGGCTCACGGAGTTAAAGAAAGGTTGTTGCGTGGCAAATATACACCCTAAAGGGTGCAACTGTTTGTAGAGTGTAGAGGGAAAAATGGGATAAAGCTTTCTTAAAATAAAAATTTTATAAGTCATATTCATTCACGGGCATTACATCTTTCAATAAAGTTTACTCACCTACAGTGCATAAGCAAGCGGTGAGAAACAAGAACAGACGACAAACTGCCTCAAAGCGAGCGGTAAAGTTGTCGTCTGTTCTTCAATTTGGCGGACCTCTTGCACTTTTCTACGTTTCCCTGTAATTGTACATCCAAGCACAAATTCTCATCATTCAAGAAAGAAATGTTTTTATGTATAGCTAAAAAAACACAGCTCATTAAGTGCTCTTTTAGTAGAGAATGATTCATAGTGACAGATGGAACGGTGATAGCCAGGCGGGCCTTCGTTGGGTGCCCATGGCGCTGCGAGAACGATGTCGATCTGAAGCCGCCACATCCCGGTATTCCCATGCATGCAACGGCGGCGCATCGCCAGTCTCTACGTAACACAGTGAGAAATTCTATGCTCGCCATAGTGCTGAAACGTACAATCACAGAGATCGTCTGCACTGACGTCATCATGGCCGCCATCTTGGGGGCACTATCACGCCGAAGCCTGTGAACAAGTAACGTGACCGCGCGACAGGCGCGTCTTGCGCCGAGCGACAAATCGTCAACAGTGATAATCCGTTGGAAAACTGTCACCATCATTAAATAAGAGAGAAAAAAGAAGAAAGGAAATAAAACAAGAAAACGTAGGCATAATATGGTGAACTGACGACATTGTGGCCGCCATGTTCGGGTACTATATAGCACGGCGAGAAGTAGCGTTCTTGACGTCACATGCAAACTAGCTATAGATACCCTGCCCTCTCAATAGTCAGCGATAGTAGAATAGTAGAACCGGTAAGAAGGGGGGGGACAGCTTATAACCTGGAACCCTGTCGCGGTCACTAATATAACGGCAGTTCAACATATATCGCAACAACAAAACGTCGTATAGCGGATAGCATACGCATCTACCAATTGTTCCCATGTCGTGCATTCGAACAGCCACTTCGCCTCATTCCACTGATAGTGTTGTTCCTTTCAACAGTGCCTCCGAAGGTGTAATTAAGGCACCACAACGGTCATACGGGGTTTCGTTGAAGATATACAACCTTGTGCCGAGAAGTCCGATATCCACACGAAGGTTGGCGGACGCCGTAAAGCCCGCGCAGAAACCGTGTGACGGCACCAGTGTTTGCCGCTCGAATCCCCGACGTCATGGTGACGTCATCTGCGTGCCGCGCGGTTGGGGCGACAAATACGAAAAGAAAGAATTCGGTCCTCGATCCCGTTCTCGTCGAGGAACTGCAGGCGTATACAGAGCAGCAGAAGAATCCGAGAGCAAATCCCACCGGTATAATCGCGTAATCCACCAGCACCAATGTAATTATATGTATACCGTCACCGTCACACTACTCAAGACGTCGAATCTACCGTTTGCCCTTTGGACTCCCGTTTAATACGCCACTCGCAAGTCAAAGATCCTGCTCGCAGGCGCGGTGCAGTCACAAGGAAACGATATCGCCATGCTCTCTGCACTATCAACGACAAAAAAATAAAGAACGAAAAAAAATCTTACACCCGAAGTGATCAGTCTTCTGATAGCTATAGGAAGTGCAGGATTCGATAGAGATGTATTAAAAATCCGCGCCACATAGTCACACACGAATATGGCGCCGACACACACACACGCATCACACACACACACACACACACACACACACACACACACACACACACACACACACACACACACACACACACACACACACATATATATATATATATATATATATATATATATATATATATATATATATATATATATATATATATATATATATATATATATATATATCTGCATGCATGCTTGGAGCAGTAATTGACAGACCGTACGTCGGCCACACTCCTAACCCCTGCGAATAGAACAATATACGGCGCAGTAGCGCTCACTGAGTTGACGCTATACGTCACACGATAGGCGGCCACGGAGGAGGAGTTTCGTCCGAAGCGATTTCGCACATACAAAAAACAACAAAAGAACAAAAAAATATCCGAGAACACTCGAAGCCACACGAAAGTATCTGCCAGTAATGTGACAGCTACGACAAGAGGGAAGACAGTTCTGGCGACGCCGCGAAAGATACATAGCGACACGAGGCAAATAAAGAACAAAAACGGAACCGCGGAAGAATGGGCAGAAAGACGTAAACAATATGAAGCATCCGCGAGACAGTTATGAAGTGTAGACACCGCCCTCGAAAAAAAAAAAGGAAAGATCGAAACACAAAGCGAAAGAAAGAAAAGAACGAGTCAAGCGGACGACGAAAAAGGGTTGCCGAAGACAGTTGAGTCCTTCGCGCACGTCGCAACGCTCTCATTATGAAGACGTATCGAACGATTGTCCCTCGGTTATGCACTATCGCTGGAGGGAACACGGGCGCTCAAGAAATACGAAACAAAATTGACGGCACTGAAAAATAATAATAGAAAAACAAAAGGGTGAAGCTGAAGAAGAATAAGTACGCACGGAGATCAATCGGAGCGAGTGATGTTGATGAAAAAGAGCCGCAGACAATGGAAATTGAAAGAGAGAGGGAGTGTGCGTCTGAGAGGCGGTTATAGACCCTTTCCCATTACCCTTTTCACGAGGACGAAGACCGCGAGCGGGAGGGTGCAAACGCCGTGGCTTTGAACGCCTGCTCGGAATTTTTTTGTCCGTAACTCTGTTCGGCTTCTTGTCGCCCACGAGAGCAAGCCGCGGTAGAAGGTCTGGTGATTTGGAGCGGCTCTACAGTATAGCACGTGAAAGCCGCAATCGCACCGAGCTTGCACGCTGGCAGAATGCGAGAAAAGCTCGCTCCGGGTTTGTTCTACGCAATACAGCGAAACGCTTTTTTTTTTATCGTTTCATCGGGAAATGACCAACACAGTAACTACATATCGCAAAAGGCTCGCACGGTGCCATTTAGATGCGACAAGTTTAGCTTTGGTTACACTAGTGCTAACGGGTCACTGACGTGAATCATTTGGAATGCTGGGTCTGTATAGATCGCGCCATTAGTGAGTGGTTACGCACTCACGTTCTCATTTATTCGTTGGAGCATATATGCAGTGTGTCAGCGTGTCACTACTATTTCACACACACACACACACACACACACACACACACACACACAGAGAGAGAGAGAGAGAGAGAGAGAGAGAGAGAGAGAGAGAGAGAGAGAGAGAGATGTAGAAATACGACCACTGTACTAACTCCAGCTCGCTCCTGGGCGTCGCACACATCGCAAGGACACACCAGCGGGGCAAGAAATTACGTCCTGCAAAGCGGTGCACAGGAGAAAGCTAGAGAAAAGCAAAACGGCATAAGATATATATATATATATATATATATATATATATATATATATATATATATATATATATATATATATATATATATCACGTGGTCTTCCTCATAACTTTCGATACTCGTGTTTCCCCGTTACGTGTGTCGGTACAATCTCGGACGCGAAGCGGCAGAGCGCACCATCAAAGACTGCGCGAAACCTCTTGAATAACGTGACACAAAGGCACTTATCAGCAATCGGCACCTTGCCGCCTTAAATTATCGCACACTGAGCATTTAACAAACGACTACGCTTCATTAAGCACAGCTTTCCGTATATGAATGCGCTCTATCGAACCCATTCCCAGTGTTCAGTGCGCGCGCTGAATAAAGTTTCGCACTGCGCGCACTCGATAACGAACGCCCCTGTCCGAATGCCGGACGGCGAAGCGAAAAAGCAAAAAAATAAAAATAAAAATAAAGCAAACTAGCAATATTTAAATTACCGTAGCGTAAGTAACGAAAGCGATGCTCATTAACGAGTTTTCTCTTTCGAGACTCGTATCACGTGTCGTCAGGTTGAAGAGACGACTGTTCTTGAAACGGCAGCGAGCGCGTGTAACGCGAGAAGAACAGGTAAAAAAAAAATGGCGCGAGGACTCGTTGGAAGCCGCAACATTATGCTTATCGCGCGCTGAGAAAGGTACTGCGGGGCTTTCCTTCTCGCTTAAAGAAAAAAGAAAGTACGGGCTCGGAAACGATACACGTTTCAAAGCGAAGGAACACGTTTAGTAACAAATATGGTAAGTAAAGTGCATTTGCACACTTAAATATCGTTACTATTAAGTTCAATCTTTACCCGAACATTTGTGCAAATGTCTTCCGCTCACATAAATGGAACGGTTTTCCACATATGTGCATTATATTTCAGATTTCAAACTTTCTTGACATTCGCATAGATAAGGAACATGCGGAACGATACGTCGTAGTGAAATAGTCACTCTTATCTGGGACAGTGTTCCACATACCTAGGCATATAATCTGAAAGAAAGAAGACGTTCCCGACACCTATAACTGGCATACCTTGTATTAAATAAGTGCACATCGCGCCACGTGCATAAACATAGATGCACATGGTAGTTATGCAGCCAACAAAATTCATTTCTCTCGCGGTATTCGTGACAAGTATATCACTTTATCGGACGACGGACCGATTCTCCTATATTCAAGAAAGACTCTGCCTTTAACCTTAGACAAAAAACAACAACAATTAAATTAAGGAATCTCTAGTTTCAGCTCAAATAAGCTTTCTGTAGCAGACATATAAATCTTCTGTTGCTACACTATTACTTCACAGTTATTGTTTAACGCTTACGGATAATATTCGTCTCGACGAACCCGGCCAACACCCGGGCGTGAGTCACGAACACGAAGAAGTGGCAGTTGTAATTGCGAATGCGAGCTAATGAATCCCAGCGTCGAGCTGAGGAACAGATTAGTTGGGAAAAGAAAGCGGGGAAAAACTTTTCGAGAAAAAACACAGCGAAGATCCGCCAAGGAGGAGCATCATCAAAATGAAGAGCGACGGAGCCAAGCCAGTGTATTGTGTTCAAGGCTCGCGGGGAACGAGGCTGGGAAAGAAAAGACACACGAAGGAGCGAAGAAAGGAACGGAGGGAGGGCAGAATCAGGAGTCGAAAATGAGTGAGAGGAAACAAAAAATAAAAAAAAGATAATAATAAAAGGATCGCTTTATCGCCTTGTAAGTGGACGTGCCCGAGCTCGAGGTTGGAGCGTAATTAATTCCGCATTGCATCGAAAATTGTTTCTCTCGGAACGGAACGATCCGTTGGAGGGCGGGGTGAGATCGCAGAAAAAAAGAAAGAAACATGAAAGGCAAAAAAAAAAAAAAACGAAACAAAGGAAAACAAAAGAAGACTAAAAGAATAATCGCAGGAACAAAAGAGAAACCTCTCCTTTTACTCCTGCTTTGCTATTTCTTCGAACCTTTTTGTTTTTTGTCACCGTTCGGGTTCTTGGTCTTCTTTTTCGTAGTCCCCAATTCACGCTAATTACTGCTCACGCATATATGCATCTACATACGCACATCGCGTCGCGCCCCGCTTTCCTCCTCTCCCGCTCGCTTCCACTCAACGTCTTCATTTCGGGATATCAACCGTGTTTTGCAAGTCGTTGTTCGCTGTGTACATTGCACGCCTAATCGGCAGCGCGAGTTTCGGGGCATGCATTTGTCGCGCGAACGCGAAGTATTGTAGCTCTTCGAGACGTACCGTGCTGTCGCACAAGGCCTCTGGGGCGGCCGCAGATTGAGACGCTGCGATGCTGAAGAACAGTAGCGTAGCCAAAAAGAAAATTTGGAAGGGGGGGGGATGGGCGAGGGGTAGTGTAGACAGTTGACCGGGAACGGAGAAGGTGAGAGGGTAGCGGGGGGGAAGCCAGCGCCTCCTAGGTAGCAGGCCTGTGCACTCTGCTTTACGACATCCAGCTACCTGGACCAAAATTTCCATTGCCAAGCCCGGCGTGACGAAAGCGGTGAGGTCGAAATCACCGAGGCTCACTCTGGAAGCGTCCCCACGAGATTGTGTCGCAGTCGGGCAAGGTAGCATAACCTCACGGATCGAAGTGCACTGGCCTTGTGCTATCTAGGAGGCGTTGGCTTTGCATACCATATGTTAACAGAGAAATAACACGTGCGCGGTGTGCCACCGCCTGCCTACGCCACTGCTACAGAAGGGCAGGCCTCCTCATATCGCGCCACCATCCCCCCCCCCCCCCCCCCCCCCCCCACCGTGCACTGTAAAAATAATTGAGAACCTTCATAGTGAATAAACCCGTATGAAAATCGGTATATACCTCACACACTTACACTCCTTATGGGTGAAAAAAATGTGTAAATGTGCGAGTGAAACTGCTTTTCGAAATTCCAATAAGGGAATCATCATCATCCCTCAATAGCTCTGTGCCTGATGCGTTAACTCTTTGCTGTATTGACTGCAGTAGTTCCATTACCCCAGTAACTCGTCTCCTACAAGCACGTCATGGCGTTTGAATGCCACGTATCGAAGATTACTGGAAATGCCGATATGCAAATACGTTTGCGACTATCTCAGATTCCCAAAGTGCGTATAACCACCGTTAACAACATACCAATAAAAAATTTGAAAGAGTCGCACTTTCACCCGAAAGGCGAAGCATCATTGCGGTAGGAAATTCGCGGACAGCTAGCTATACGAAGTAAGGACAGTAGTTTTATCGACCGAAAGAAGTTGTATAAACATAGGCCCACTAACTAAATTAACAAGCATGGTGTCACGCGAGCACAGGCAAACATGAGCAAATCTCACTTGATGACCACGGAAACTCGCTGTCAAGACTCTGCAGTGAGGAAACGCAATAGCAGCAGCAGCGACTGAATTGACCTTCGTGCTGCCGCTGGCATCAACGCGAACTAAGTCGCGAAAACAGAAGTTAGCGCGGACTCTGTAATCGTCGCAGATGACTTTCAAGATATGGCTGCCCAGGCCGCCCGCAATAGACTCCCCCCCCTCCCCCTTCCGAAGCCTTGCGCGCGACGGAAGGCGGCGCAGCATGGTGTCACACGCGCACAGGCAAACATGAGCAGATCTCACTCGATGACCGCTGAAACTCGCCGTCAAAACGCTGCAGTAAGGAAACGCGGCGACAGCAGCAGCAGCGAGCGAATGGACCTTCGTGCAGCCGCTAGCATCAACGCGAACTGAGTCGCGAAAACAGCGTAGCGCGGACTCTGTGCCCGTCGCAGATGACTTTCAAGATACAGCCGCCCGGGCCACCCGCAGTAGAACCCCTCTCCCTTCCCTCCTCCTCCTCCTCCCCCCACCACCCCATACCCTCGCGCGCGACGGACGGCGGCGCGCTTCCTCCCCGCTTTCTTCCGTTGCGTGCACGAGATCGAGCCGCGATCGCCGTCTCACTAAAGCCAAGGGGCTTTACGGCTCACCCTCGCAAGCTGTCACTCGCACACACAGCATGCGGTGCGCGGCGACGATCTTATCGCCCTTGGATTTCATACGGAACCTCATGGCGACGGCGACGCTGACGGCAAAAGATGCGCCTGGAATGTCCATATGATTGCTCTCTCAATGATAATAATAAAGAAACGGACCTCATGACTCATAGACGCTATACGAAAAATGAGCATTTGCTCGCATGGAAACACGAGCGCTCCTAAATAAATACCGACCTACATAATCATGCTGGATAATTGGATAATAGGGTTATGGGAGACATAGTTTTGTTTCACCATGGCTGTCACGTCGTTTGTCAACGGAACAGTAATTCGAAATTACGAAACAGAAAAGAAAGCGCTAACTGCCACGCATGTATCGTAGCTTTACAGAGTACCCGTATATATATATATATATATATATATATATATATATATATATATATATATATATATATATATATATATATATATATATATATATATATATATATATAGTGCAACCGACGGTGGTCTACTCTAAATCACCGTCAGTCGCACTTCGCTTCTCTAAGAGGCAGGACGTCTGTCCAGTGAGCGTCTGACCACTTTGAGGTCCAGTGTTTGAGATCACGTGAAGTCCAGTGACCATCTGATCACTTTGCAAATGCTCTCGCATTTACTGCTAAATTACGACCGAATTGAAAAAAAAGTTAATTGTTCTCTCTTTGTGCCGAACAAGTAAGTATAAGAAATGACTGCAGCGCCACGCCAAGCAGTCCCAAAATTGTGCTTGAACAAATCGCTCCATCTTTTTTCTAAAAGAAAAAAAAATTAATACGGAAAATTTATAGCGCACACGGGGCGTCAACCGGTTGCTTGCCACAGCGGGAAGCCTTCCTTCTCTGGCGCCCGCGCTGTATAGCTGCTCGCTACATTTATTACGATTATTATTTTATTCATTTAATGTATTGCCTTAATCTCTTTGTTTTGTTTTAAATCTCGCAGCTCCGCAGGCAGCACACCTGCTGAGAAGCGGGCCCGCGGCAATTGGCGAGGTCGTTATTGCGAGCCGGGTGCTTCGCATCTACGCACGAAGGCACCGCACATTCGCTATATGTCGCGCACACATGCCTTTCGCTCGGTGCTGAACACATGCGTCATTGTGGCGCTCTTAAAACTCAACTGGATGAACAGCTAGAGAAGGAAACACACACGCGCGCGCGCACACATACACATACGTACACACACACAAACACACAAACAAAAAGAGCGAAAGGGACAGAGAGATAACGGCGGTACGAAAAAGCCTGTTGTGTGCAGCTCGAGCCAACTGTTGGATGCCGTGGACCAAAGCTGATGTCGCCATGTCGAGAGGATATGAAATATTTGCGGGGAAAAAGAATGTAGGCCGGTCCCAAGTGTTGGAAAAAGACGATACCGCATTTTCAGGAACATTGTCTGCACTCTGCGTGTATACAGTCCGCGCAGGGACAAATTTGGGCTTAACGCAAAAATAAAGAGGGTTGTTTCTAAGGGAGTCCACACCCACCGCATACCACAGTGTGGGGACACCATTTTGGCATAAAAGTGATTTTTAAATGATTGTCCGACAACAACCATGCAGTCTGTAAGCAGAAAAAAAAATATTTAAAGATATCCAGATTCCTGGTCCTTTATTAGACCACGATATGTTAGGCTTCATTAGGTGATCTCGCTATACGATTTACCGCGGGAAATGTTCCGGCACAGTCGGGCCTTGCTTCTTTATTCAAGCGTGCCGGCGAGGTAAAAAAAAAACAATAAACAAATTAAATTACGTGGAGTCCGAACCTTGAATCCACACCGCGAGTTATACCTCAGCTTTCCAACAACATGTGTGGGTAGGTAGGGCTATATGGGGTCAAACTGGAGAGGTTGGAATCAGTACGCTTAGGACTACCCCAGTTCACGTGGCGTGGTAATTGAAATTGGCGGCTAGGTCTTTTCAAGGTCATTAACTGGTCGATGTGCATTAACTGGTCTTTGTGTCAAAAGTCACAACGGATGATCGCCCATAGGTTTGTAGCATATGTAGCTGTTGCATTTGCCGGACACACTGTCACGCTGTAGCGAAGAACCAGGCAGTTGCCAAAACTTGCGAGCCACGAATCTATAACGCTTGACTGGGCGACCAAGCGCCCGGAAAGACAACAGTCGAAGCACAAGGACAGCGGCAGGCACAGTTGTCGGTCATCGAAAATCCCATCCCACGGGGCCAGCTATACTTTTTTTTTACGTGTATCACAGTACTTTCCAGAATAATAGCTTGCGATCGCTTACGTACGGGAAGAAACAACACGATCCGTATGGTGCGCTGACTTTGATTAGGTAACACTCTCTCGCCGCAGAATGCGCGGCAACATTCCAAGAGGAGGACGAGGATGAAAAGGAAGTAAGGATAGATAGGTCAACCAGACGCACGTCCGGTTTGCTACCCTACACAGGGGAAGGGGTTTAAGAGAAAAAAAGAAAGGAGAGGGTGGGAAGAAGGTACCATCGGTGTGAGTACGTGCGGATGTTCATAACTTCACGCCTATAATCGTTCATTGAGGTCAGTCGCTTTCATGAAACGTAGCACGAAAGCGTCGCTTTGTAAGTCAAAATATTCGGACACCGCAGGCGCTTCTTACGCCCAGAGATAAATCGATAAGAAACGGTCGCCTTCAAAAAGCAAAAGAAGAAACCATGCGTAGGTAATCATATACGGGAACCAGCGCTAGCCAGGAGTCGCTACGCCAGCTTGAAAGTCCTGATAATGTATGCCTACAGCGTCCAGTAGAGACCCACGAAAATGGTGCGATATCTCGAACGATGACACTTCAGTGTTGTCCCCGAATCAATAACGATCGGTAACAAACGGAGCGTCGAACCAAGCTCTGTCCACCGTGACGCGCGCTGCGAAGAGCGCGTGCGCGTCTGTTGCACACCGGTGGCCGGTCAGTCAGACACCGGACACACGCAACTCAAGATATCGTTGCATTTGCTGACGCGAAATCGAAGCGTGTACTATACTAAAGACTGTTTCGTCCGCCAGACAGGCTGTATTTCACGGCGCTGCTGCTGCTGGCACGCGAAGTTCCAGCGCCGGTTGCCTATAGCCGAGAATACACGGTAATAAGAAAGAAAGAAAAAAAGGGGGGGGGGGGGAGGGGGAGGTAGGACAGGCCAGTTCTGCGTGCGAACCAGGCATGCCATGCACGAAGCGAAGCCGAGGCGAGACGGAGAGAGAGAGGAGGAGGAGGAGAGATGGTGACATGATGTTGGAAGTATGACACAGGAAAAGAGAGCTATAGCTCCGCGCACAACTGCGCAGTACACGGCCTGCGCGCCAAGCGTTGCTCCCACGCGGTTAGATTTTTTTTTTCTCGCTGCATCGGCGCCGTACGTCGCGTCGCTGCGCAGCTCAGAGCGAGGACAGCGGTTCGATATCCGGATGTGCCTTCCAGATGCAGTCAGGATGGTGCAGCGTGGAAATATGAAAAAAAAAAAATTGCAGGTCCAACCTAGGCGATGGAATCTGGGGAAGCGAAGCTTTTGTGAATCGGCTACAGAAATGCCGTGCAACGGGGGGGGGGGGGTTGTTAAGGCAGCTACCTAACATTTATAAACTAAGAGCGACGAAGCCAGTCAAAACGGTCACTCAGCTATCTCGAAATGCCGAGTCGACATTTCCGCTTGCTCAATTCGCAACTGTTATTGCAGAGAGCACGCCGCAATAGGTCAGTTCCTACACCGGAAGGTCAGAAGAGGCTTGCGCCAGCCTAAGTGTTCGAAATATCAAAGAGAGGCGGAAGCAGATTCGCACTCCAGCCAATCGCCGGCGTCTAGGGCGACCGCAGGTCACCGTCTGTCGCGTCCCAGCTGTTGCGGCGAATGCAGTTTCATTGGTTGTGCGAACCGGCCGGACGTTAATGTCAGGTCTCGATATTTCCGAGACAATTGTTTCCGACCAGCGGATACGCTAAGGTTGAGGCGGAGATAGATGGTAAACGCGCGCGTACAAGGACACGTATAGACAAGAGCGTGCGAGCATACGTAGAAAACACGTGCACATCAACGCGTCAAAGTCAGACGGTCATCCTCACAGATCAAGTTGCGAAACACTTGCACGAACACAGGCGTGCGTGCGCACATGCGAGCTCAAACGGAAACACGCACAGAAAAATTAAAGGAACCCCGAAACCACCACAAGATCGAACCTTGTCCCTGCGGCAAAACGACAAGAAAGGCAAGCTGTCGACTCTGATACAGCACATGGTGCGATCTTCAGCTTTTTTTTTTTTTTTCTGGCCTTATCGCGATATTATGGTTTCCACAGCCTTTTAGATGCCATTTTGCTGTTTAAAAATCTACCTTTCTTTCTTCGTTACTCTCTCTCTCTCTCTCTACTAGAAAATTTACAATGCAGTTAATACAGTGTTCAGCACATAAAGCACTGCACCGAAAAAAAAACATGGTTAGCTCTGTGCACATACGGCGCACCGTTCAACATGGCTATAGTAACGTTACGTTTTTCAATCTTCCAAGTACCGACCTTCACTGAGCTACCACTGGGAGAGTACGCAGTCCTTTGCGAGTTACCATGGCAACGCGCGAACGCGAGTAGGATAGTCACCCTTCGTATATAGACGTCGACAGAACTCATGATCCTGTCGAGGACGCCACATGCGGCAGCTCGCAAGGCGGCGTATTTTGTAGCGCATGCGCATGTCGTTGCGGACGGCCACTTGGCATTTTTTGTTGCTGGCGCAGGTGGAACATCGCGTGACTGCGCAGCCTGCGTAGTTGATAACCGGGTGGGGTTGGGTGTGCAAACCAGAGCGATTCGTCGAGAAATAATTCGATTGCGTGGTACACCAATGGCCAACACCCGTGTCGTTCCAAACAGCCGTGGTAACGTGAAGTCACGTTATTTTCGAAACCGGCATGCTTCAATGAGTTGGCACTGAGTCAGCGCATAGCCTCTGCAACGACGACAATTACCGCGGTAACGCGCGAGCGACCTATGGGATAGCCGCCTCCTACGTTCCACGATCGAGGTCACCCACGATCCTGTCGAGGACGCCACATGCGCGGTTGCCATGGCGTGTTGCTTCCCGGCCCAGATTGAACATCATGAAACCTGTGCGCGCTACATATATCTGTTGCCGGTGTGTAGGGACGACTAGAGCGAAGCGGCTGGAATAACGAAATCAAATATAAGACAAAGGGAATAGCCTCAACAGCACACACACACCCACATACACGCACGCGCGCGCGCACGCACACAGGGCCACGTTTACACCAAGTAGCCGCCACGCTGCTTGTCGCTTCACGAATGAACGAGCTCACATAGCATGCCTCCGGCGACACATGTGGAGAGATATCGCGCTGCTCGTTTCACGTACCGAAAGCGAGCTAAAAATAAAGCAATGAAAAAGCAGAGCGGGAGTGCATTTGAAAGCGTGAAATAAAAAAAGAAAAACTCGGGAACTGCCATTGCGCGCAATGAATACGAGGAGATGAAACCGTGCGCACAGCGAGCAGCACAGCAGAAGCAGGAACGCCCGCTCCGATAGATTAACAACCAGACGCGAGCACATACGCACATTACCCCGTATACGCACGTGAATCAAAGCGAAGACGTAAATAGCGAAAACAGCGGAGCGACAATAAAGAAAATAAAAAGAAAGAAAACGCTGGTGGTTTCGAAGATAACGAGAGAAAGAGCTCCGCAACAGGGCTGCAGTGTCCGTATAACGGCCCGGGTCACAGCTTGTGCACTTGCGACTGCGGCCTGATTCTTTGTTTTAAAACCGGTCAGTACATTTATCTTTTCTTTTTTTGTATTTAGTCTATATATACCCCGATAGTACAAGGCGACATGTGTAAATCGCTCTTAGCGACGACGTCAACAAAGCGATTGAAAAAAAGAAACGCCGGGATGCGCGGTCGCACATCCTTATGCCGGAGAAAGTTCTCGTTCTCGTTCACTTATCTATCGGACTCGCATGTCTTTACAAAAATGTATTTAATGAGTCTATAGAACGTTCAAAGACGTTTCTTTGTGATCAGTACATTGTCTGCAGGCAGCTTCTGGACTTACGGCTTAGCTTCCTTACCCGCCGCGGTTGCTCAGTGGCTATGGTGTTAGGCTGCTGAGCACGAGGTCGCGGGATCGAATCCCGGCCACGGCGGCCGCATTTCGGTGGGGGCGAAATGCGAAAACACCCGTGTACTTAGATTTAGGTGCACGTTAAAGAACCTCAGGTGGTCGAAATTTCCGGAGTCCTCCACTACGGCGTGCCTCATAATCAGAAAGTGGTTTTGGCACGTAAAACCCCATAATTTATTTAGCTTCCAATTTTCTCGATTGGTATCTGCGCATACTACAAGGAACTTGGTACGAGGCAATAGATATGATTCTCATTAGCAGCTGCCTGCCCGTAGTGCCTAAAAACTTCAAAATATGGCGTTGGCATCTTTATGATAAAAGGAAACTAGGGATATCACGTTCCCGTATTCACTGGGCATTATAAACCCCCACAGTATTATATTAGACACTCTATAGAAACCTTACAGACGTTTTTCAGTGAAAATTGCCGCGCGACTGGCCGCTCGAGCCACTTTGCATGTATTCACGGGCTACTTTCACGCTCGGAAAAACCCCTTTATGTAGCACGTATTGAGCAATCGAAAGTTGTATCGGGAGTTTTTCACGTTGCTGTACAATATTCTAATTGACACTGTTAATCTAATTATATTTTTTGAAAAACTAATTTAATTAAGACTAATTTGTATTTGGGCGGAACGCAAGAAACAATCTGAGTATCTCAAGCGACCGCAAACAACATTACCCTGGTCCTGTTCAGCTAGGTGGCGTTTGCATGTTTTTAAAGCTTGGTGCATGATAGTTGAGACAACCTGCATACTTCATACAGACGGCACCCATTCTATATACTGTCTACGTGAAGTCTATATAAACTTTGCATGAAGGGTACACTTCTTTCATAGTTGTCTGTATGAAATATCTCAACTTGGTATTAAGGGCACAGACATCGTCTTGTGATGCAAACCCAAGGCAAAAATACCCCACAATTTCATAATCGTTATCGGCCTATTTTATGCCCTGCTTTATGAGCACTATTTCACGAAGGCGGAAGTGGGGGGTGGCGGGGGGGGGCTGCAAATGCGTATTTTCTTCGGCTGTTGGTTCGAACAATGCATGCACGAGGTGCCAGCAGATACAGTTGTGCCACACGGCGACTCTTCTCTTTTTCCCTCATCTTTCGGACTCCTCTCCCTTCCCTAATACATGGTAGTGAACTGGAGATATCCTCTGGGTTAGCCTCCCTGTTTCAGTGTTTTACTCAATGTCCCTTCTTTGCTTTTATCTTTTTCTCCTTCTTCTCTTAATCTTTCCCTCCCCTTTGCCCTTCCCCAGTGTAGGGTAGCCAATAGGGCTCAGTCCTGTTACACCTCCCTGCCTTTCATTCTCTCTCTTTCTCTCTCCTTGCGCATACACGCGCGCGCTAGACAAGCTTGACGATTCTACAGCGGACATGTCGCAAGAATTCCGAGTAGCGCGCCAACGCGAAACCGAAACCCTTGCAAACGGAGCAGCAAATCAATAAGTGACATGTCACAGAAAGTCAATCCAGAAAAAAAACACGCACACAGCCCGACGGAACGAGCATCTCCGAAAGCTAAACTAAAGGAAGGAAGAAAGAAAGAAAGAACGAACGAAATAAAGAATAAAAGAAAGGACAATAGTGCCTTAACCCTTTGCGAACAACGGCGAATACATTACACGGGTCCTGGCCCACGATAAGGAGGCGCCACTATTGTTCGGCAGAGCTCCGAAGGTCTCGCAAATTAGACGACGAGCGGTTTTCCGAGGCGCCCCGAACGCGGTACCCTATTTTATCATCGCGTTCGCGCGAGATGTGTCGCGCACAAGTGCGACGGGATCTTCGAGGAGAAGGTGTAACGACTTCTGAGCGACGCGGCGATAGTTTGTTGACGTCACCGACACGACAGAGAGCGCGGGTGCCGTTCGTGGCGCGTGCAATAGGCACGCATCGCTGCGAGAGCCGTGGCTTCTTTACGACGACTCACGAACGTATCGTAGCGCGATCTGAACTCAAATGAAGCCGTTTCGCGTCCCGAAACTACGTGCTATACCTCTGGGCTGTAAAGTGGCTGCTACGTAGCGCGTATTGGCGACGTATATTCGTCGTCGTGACGGGCGGCAGTATAGAACTCAAGCTGCGTTGTAACCACGCCTGTAAACAAGGGCGAAATGCCTACCGCGGCGTTTAGCGAGAGAGAGAGAGAGAGAGAGAGAGAGAGAGAGAGAGAGAGAGAGAGAGAGGGGAAGGCAGGGAGGGCAAGGCAACCAGACGGGCGTCCTGTTTGCTAGCCTACACTGGTGGTGAGGGAAAAGGGGAATAGAACGAAGAAGGCAGTGACGAACGTGTGTGCAGTGAAGCACCGTGACCTCAAAGTGGAGTTCCATAGCTGGGGATCTGCGTTGATGAGATCTGGAACGACCAAAGAGCCAGTGGTCGTTGCGCGAATAAGAAGCTACGGGTGAGATATGGGGCTTACTGAAGACTTGCAAGCACTGGATTAAGAGCATCCAGCTCTTGCATTGCACTTCGCGCTGACGGAATGTGCAACTTCCTGAAAAGTACACGAAGGGCATTTATGAGGGACCGAAGCATGACAACCTCTTGCCGCTCTTCTTAGGACAATTTATCGGGAGTCGGCGCTGTGGACTCTACCGCGGGGCGCTGTATCCTTTGATGTGACTGTGACTCCGGCTGTGGCTCTGGCGCTGTAGCGAATTAGTCGAGTAATCACGCGTGCTGTTAAAGTGAGTGCTATAATTAAGATAGCAAAAAAATAATAATAAACACATGCGTTGGTCGAGTACGCATTTGGGCTGGTTGGTCCATGATTGCGAGCGGGAAACAGCGCTAAACACAAGGACGAAGAGAGGGACACAGACCACAGCGCTTGTGCTCTTCTAAGCTAAGTCACTTTATCGCCACCAAGAGAGAAAATGAAGCTTACTCATATTTCGGAGAAATACTAAGATAAGAAATGCTTGTGTATATTTTGGGTGGTGAGAATAGCATTGAATATACGTATATGTGCAGCGCGTGTGTGTAGGCACTGTGTGCTATTTTCCCTCATGTCACATTTTGTGTGACATTTCTCCCTCGTGTGACATTTTTATAGCGCAATTCGATCACGCACTGCTCTCTCTTATGACACTTTGTGCATCTCTACTGCGCCTGCAGTGTTTGTGACATTTATAACGCGTCATTGCATAGTGTCTCATTTACGTTTGAGATTTTGTGCGGTACAAGCTGAACTGGTTAACCTACCTGCCTTTCCCTCGCCACTATTCCCTTCCTTTCTGTGTAACTTATCTCAAAAGGAGTAGCCCCGGGACCATACGTTGGCGCCAACATCTCCTTATTTATTCATGTCAATAAAAAGAAAAAAAGAAACACCAGTAGCTGGATAGTCTAGGTCAAAATGAGAGGGAAACAGTAGTTTGGCAATTCACGTCCTGCATAACGTCTGCATAGAGCAAATAGCTGGTGGTCTGGTAAAGTAAAGTTATAGGTGTAAAGAGGGAGAGAGATGCAGTCTTGGACAGCCGAGAGTTAGATGGTACAACAAGATTATGAAATTCCATACGAAATTCGTAGGCTGACTCAATAGAGTGGTAATTGGAAACGCCTTGCAGGGATACTTCTATTAACCTGCAGTGTGCATGAAATAGGTGGATGATGTCGTCAATGATGACGTAAGTTGTTGGTTTATTGTTTATTATTAGACATTAACACAATTACAAAGGAAGTGTAATTCAGAAGGAGGTCCCAAAATAAAAAAAAATGTCCGGGGGACCTCCTGTTATAACATGTATAAAAATGTAGAATATGCGATAAGCAACGAAGGTAAAAACAGCGGGAAAATACAAATCGACATATGAGAAGTAAGTAATCAAACCTCTGGTAGTGTAAGATAACAAAGATATGAACAAGAATAATTCCAGATTGAAATAAACGTGAAAGTACGAACATAACAGTAATTGAATAGGAATATAATGATTGTATATCACAAACAGTGCACAATTAAACAAAGAAACAAAATCAATTTATAAACGGCGAATAACCTAAGAACATAAACCGAGAAAAACAATGAAACATGGCTGCACCGTAATAAATGCGCACGTACACACACACGCATGCACACACGCACACACATACATTAAAATTAGGTAACGTATGTTTGTAAAAACTGTTTTAGAAGCCGCCGGAAACAGTGTAGTGAAGGGCATGATTTGTTATTTGATGGCAGGGAATTCCAAACGAAATCGTAGAATACAGGGCTGTCATTTTACCGTATTTAGTGTTGACTTTTGGAAGCAAGAGATTACTGCTTTCAGAAAACCATGTGTTATTCGCATGGCAAATTTACGTTGGGGGATGTAACTTAGTTATAATGTCACTGTTTCTACTTCTGAAGAATATAAGACCAGGCTCAAATTGAAACGTGAAGAGTAATGGTAGAATTTCAAGAGTGCGAAATATGGGTGCTGCTTATACGGTGTATGAACCATGCGTAATTATTCCGACCGCCCGGTTCTGATGGTGAATGAGGGATCTCCAGTGTGTGGGGTATGCGTTTCCGCACTTTGAAATGCAGTAAGGTGACTATTAATGGAAGCGTAGTAAAGTGATTTTACAAAATGTTGCTGAAAGCAATGTCTTGTTCGAATGGGTACGCGCATGCCAAAAGCCGTCTTCTTAGTGACAGAATTTACGCGAACGTTATACTCAACTTGAGGGTCTCGTGTAACACCTAGAAAAGGCGCAGTTATCGATGTATATATAGTTCAGGGGTTATTGTAGGCGTTTATTGGTATGAGTTAAATAACATATAGGTTTGTTTTAACAGGGTTTACCTTTAGCAAGTTATTTTTACACTAAGAAACAAGATTCGTGACACCGGCGTTTACCTTTCTTAGTAGAGTGGTAATTTCTTTATCACTAACAAGAAATTAAGAAACGCGCCGTGAAACACTTGTCCGTGCACTAACGCATTGACTTTTTTAAGCAGATCGGTTCTGCAATGTGTTGCATATTACGTGCCACGCCTTCCTTTCTTTCTCTCATTATTTCTTTCTTTCTTTCACTGATTCATTCTCTTTTTCTTTCATACAATACGCGTCAGGTAACAGAGAACCTATATGTTTTCCAAGTACACTAGTACACTACTAATCCAGGAGCCCGAGCCATAAAAGAAAAAAAGAAAAAAAAAACATCACAATGCCAGCGAACTTTTAACAAGTGCGCGAAACGCATGAAGCGAAAGAAGCGCCAGATGTTTTCTTCAGGTAATTACGTTTTACGGCATAGGTGGCCGGCACTTGGGTCTGAAAGAAGAATGAAGACATCACTAAATGCCGGAAAGAGGGGCAGCAAAGCCCGCGATGGCTTTCATCTGCAATCAAGAACAAGAAAGCGAGTGAGACGTCGATTAATCTGCGTTTTCATTTCTTCCGTGCGGCCGCGAACTTTGAGCCGCTGACCGAATAGTAAAAAAAAAAAAAAAAAAAAAAAGATAACAGCATAGAGACAAAGGAGAAGGCTGGGGGGGGGGGGGGGGGGGGTTGAATTCCTGGTCTTATAGCGTTGCTTTAATTGAGCTGCTTGGGTAAATTTGACTCGGAGAATGGTGTCAGCACACGATGCCCCGTTGCCACCGTTCGGGCCTATGATCATGTTGGAATGAAACGGGCATTAGGTGTTCCGCGCAAGCTTGAAGCGTGCGCACACCGTTATCTTTCTCTCCCTTCCTCTCTCTCTCTCTCTCTTGTATCGGTTAGCGTGTCAGGACAACCCGTGCTTCGCAGAAGGATGCACGCGGTATACGAGCAGGACGGAAAGCCCCGGCGAGAGAATCGTTCGGCAACGAGACCTGCCGTTCTGTTTCGACCTGTCGCCCTCCTTTCCTTTGGAGTCCTTGGCACCTTTCGCTTAGGACTAGGTCCTCTCGAGGCTGTTTCTTCTTTTTTTCTTTTGGATGTCGAGAGGAGGTTATTTGGCAGAAGCGGGACAAAACGGGGAAACACAGCAGCTGATATCCGAAAGCAGCGCTCGTACGAACCCTCCCGACCCGACCTACGTAACAGCGAAACACGCAATCAGAATGGACACAACCAGTTATACCCATGCGGGACAGAGTGCTTGCATGCTGAAGAGACATTATTGCGACAGAGAGAGAGAGAGAGAGGGGGCATAGCAGTTAACCAGAGTCACCATCTGGTTGGCTACTCTGTACCTGAGGGGGAGGGGGCTGATAGGAAAGGGTAGAAATGTCCGCACAAACACGATGAAGGCGCCCGACAACACTTATAACTGTCTTCCGTAATATAGTCCCGTTATTGTGGTTGTTTCCTTTTTTAAAGATCGTCGTCGGCGTCGCTGTGGTTACCGCTGTTGCTGTTTTTGTTTTCGTTGTCTCATAACTTCATTATGTCATAACGTTGTCATTTCGTAACGCTAATTTCATAAGTATTGATCAATCTTCTTCATGTATGTACTAATTCTAAAGCATCAACTATTTCAAGTGCGTAGGCACTTTTTATTCTTGTTTATCGATGTAAGTATATCCGTCTTGTTCTTCGCGCAACAGCTACCAATGACATCCCGACTTATCACTGAATCTTGTTTCATTCGATATCTTCCTAGCGCCCGCCTTCTTTTGCCCTGAATTGGCTACAATTTCTTCGACCGAATCAGCCTGTTTGCTTGCGCCCAACCGACTTCTAGTGGGACGGGTGATTATATACGTGTATTATTCTTACTGTGTATATTATTCCCGTTTCCACGAGCACCGGTACAGAGACCAGGGGTCATATCGCAAGGATCCTTTGTCTGGAATTCCTGTTCTTCCCATATCGCCAATCGCAACGAGTGGCCGATATCGGCAATAACGTAAGCGTGGCCACTCGCCAACCACTTAAAAAGGGGCAGAAAGATTTTTTTTTTTAAATTCAGTTCTTCGGATTATTACGAGCGACAGCCACTATCAGGTTACGAGGCACGCCGTCTAGCGAGGGACTCCGGAGTAATTTTTGGCACCACCCGGGGCTCTGTAACGTGCACCCAATGGTGGGGACACGGGGCGTTCTCGCACTTCATCCCCCGTCGAAATGGGCAAAAAAGATGGAATGACAAAAAAGGATCGCTGCATCACGAGGCTCCAGCCGCTTGTTCCCATGCAAATTAAAATTCATCATCATCATCATCATCATTATAAAGCGTATATTAACACATATAACTGAATTTCACAAGATGTGACATTGCCATGTGCCGCGTCAGAGCATTCTGCCACCTGCGACGCTATACAAAGTAGCTACAAGGCTGCTGCTACCGGGCGCTTGCCATTAACGTCAATTGTGAAACTACCGTACTTTACTGTTTCGTCGCGGTATATACCTTGCTCATCTCGCAGATTTTTCTTCGGGACTTCCGGAAGCATATTTACGAGAATGGTGATGCTTTTTCTTTTTGTTCCCCAACCAGATAATATACGACAGATTCGTTCACTCGTTGAACGTCTAAACGCAGCTGTGACGACATTGGCTACAATGTTATATTAAACTAGGGTGAATGGGTTCCTATACAACAGCACTTACTTATAGCGCACACGTCCTCTATCTATACATGCTTTGTCACGCGCTATAACGCAAATATTTCGTTGAACTTCAAACGACTGCTAGCAAGCCTTAATTACAACATATAGGTACGCGGATACACCGCACGTTATATAACCGGTGACAAGCTAAAACTTCAGAATAAGCCATGGCCTACAGGGTGCAATAGCATCCGGGTGGGGGGATTCTACTTTGCGGACATGTCCATTTCAGCTGTTGCTGAAGTTCTCTTTGGCTGGGATTGGGTACACGTTAGAAGGAGACAGGCGCTTCCAGCCAACCAATTGAAATTGAAATTGAAATTGAAATTTATTCCGCAACAAAGAAACGTTGCCAGGAGAAGAGGTAAAAAGCTGTAATAACAGCTTGAGGAGTCCTGACCTACCAGCAAACAGAGCAACGCAGTGGCGTGCGGCAAAGGCGATACACATTTATACAGAAGTTGGCTAATCTTCGATCAAAAAGCAAGCAAAAGAAAGGCAGGGTAGGGAGAAAAAGAAAAGAAGAAAAGGAGTACATCACTGTGCAAACGTGGCACGCGATCGCATTGATGAAATTGTGGATATGTCGTTATTTGTTAATCAGCGCTTCAGCATCAGACGGAATGGACATGTCCACAAGGTGGACACTTAAAGAATAACTCCCCCCCCCCCCCCCCCCCCTCCCATTCCTCCCCCGTGGCCTCCATAGTCTCGACCGCCGCTCCGAAAGGGAATACCCGAGACAGAAGCCCACATCAAAAGAGACATCGCTTGCGCCGTGCAGATGACGGAAAGCGCGCGAACTTAATTCGGTGCGTTCCCAGGTCGTCACAAGCTATATATATATAAATAATAGCGTGGACTGTCTCAGATGGTTAAGAAATAGGAGGTTCGATTGAAGAATAAATTCAAATGCGGAGGTTTATCGGTGCCCAAACAGCACAGTGCACGGGTTACGAAGAACGCCGTACAGTAGTGCATGCAGGGCACCGGATTAACTTGTACAAAGTCATGTAAGCCGCGTTGAAGTGAATGCGACAGTGTCGCATCGCATGCCGCAGCTCATCACGATAATGGGAGAGCATTTACGCGCGGCGCATTCCCCCTTTTGTCCCAAAACACACGGGCTTCCGACGAACGTGAGCTGCCGGAGTGCATGGCGGCGCCACCAGGTGGCGTCACCACTCCGGCCGCTCACCTATATTACACCTATATATACGCTCACTCGGCAATCCACCCATACCGTCGCGGCGTTTTCCAATATAATGGACACGCTAAACGTCTCCGTTGTTTGGCGACGAGATAATGCGCAAAGGGCGCTAACTTCTTTTCTTTTTTATGGAGTATATGTAAGAAATGTTTACACCCTTTGGGGGGTGTATCCTGTCGCCAAACAAAGTTACAGTCCTCAGAATTGCTTGCGTTTTCTTTCTCGGAAAAACTTTAGCGCTGGCTACTTTTCTGTCAAGAATCACGCTGCTAACGCGCATGTCGTTCGTGGCTTGCGAGCAACCGGGCGCGCATTATAGATCACTATTATTGTTCGGCGACAAGGTAACGTGCAATTTCTTTTAGAAATTACATTTAGAGATTTCAAACGGGCTCCAATTTGCAGTGCAACGCACGCGTAATGCGTAGGTTCTGGGTTCGGCTACCATGGGCGACAAGTTATCTTTTCGTCCACTTTCCTTTCCCCTTCATATTTTCTGCATTTCAATTTCAACTACAGCCAATTTCCCGCAGACTTTCCTTGGCTACATTGACTGTTGGCTTTATGTGGTCACGGGTAACAAAATCGAGCCCTTCGGTTCGCCTTCTTATCTCGCTTAATCTCTTTCAGAGTGATGCATGGATGCGATACCACGCGCCACTTGTCGCATTCATGTAAGTGCAGCTATGGTTTCAAGAAAGAGAGACAGAAACGAAGAGGGAAAGGTAGGAAGGTTAGCGAAGGACATGCCCGGTTAGCTATCCTACACTTGGAGCGGGGGAAAGAGGAAGAATAGATAAGAAGGAGAGAGAAGGAAAATAGTGAGTCAGTCATTCACAGAGTCAGTCGCAGAGGAATCTCCGCTGTCACAAGCATTCGCATACAATACAGTATCCTTCACGAAGAGTACAAGCGCTTTTGTGGCATTTTGCATGCAAGAATGCATATTCTATGGTTCAAGGATTCTTTCTTCCGAGAGCGCTCTGTTATATAACAGGTTGAGTTTAGCTTGCAGAGCACGTTGTTCAGTCTCAGCTATAGTTTTAAGATGTATATGGTAGTACGCAGTTCTTGCGGCCTGCACCGTGATATATCAAATTAGAAGCGTTATGCCTTAACAGAACAGAAGGTCACTTTTGCCGCGGAATCGGCGTTTCGGAAGCTCTTGTGGCTGACTATACAACGCCCTCTACGTCAGAGGGCCACCAAATCGCCCGCAGCTGAAGATTTGCATAAAAGCGGTCTCAACAGTTCGCATTAAACCACCGCGTCCATTTTTCTCACTCGCTTCCTATACATTACATAGCCGCGGAGTGAGAGATGAGAGGTCACGCGTTGATGTCACGCGTCGCAGTGAAGCCAATTAAACTTATCAAGGCGAGACCATTCCAAATGCCAAACCCCGATGAGGCAAACGGACGCCAACGCGACATTCGGCACAGGGCCTGGAGTGCACACACACACATACAAGCACACGCGCGAGAAAACGTGCGTAAAAAGTTCAAAAGACTGGCCAACACAGGTCGGACGCAATTGTGATAACGTGTAGCGATAGTGTAGCTTTAATTTAAAGAAAAAGCGTCGACATTAACTGCAGTCATCGCTGTGCTGAGCTGCGCGGGCGGCGTATCAAACGTGCAAATGTCAGCCGCTTCCTGCGAGTACGAGATGTACACACTGTAAAATAATTTACACCCTAAAAAGTGAAAAAGGGTGTAAATGTGCCAATAACTCTCACCCTTAGGGTGTTACTTATGTAACGGACACCCTAAGGGTGTCAGTTATAGACACATTTACATCCTTTTCACTTTTTAGGGTGTAAATTATTTTACAGTGCATACGGTGAAACTTCATTTTGAGAAGATTATTTCATTCAGCACTGCGAAAGAGAAACGCCTGCGTGTGTCCGCAGTGCAAATAAATACAGTACGGCTCACTACTAAGAGGAACACCGATTTGGCTACAAATTGCAGTTGAATTATAACACGAAGACATGCAGGATATTCCCTAATGCATAGATGTCGGCCTAATTCGTCTAATCAGGGTGTTTTTTTTTTTTTTCTCCTTTGGGTGAAGGGTAAGTGTTCAAGTTATATTGACTTGAATACCAGCTACAAATTCCCTGTGATGGTGAACCGTATCTCAATCTCAAGTCAAAAAGAAAACAAACGGAAAGACAATTAGCTTACTCCACAGAATAAACTTTGGAATCAAAGTGCAACGTACAGTGCGACCTTCGCGTTCCTTGTAAACTACACATACAGTCTAGAGAGAGAGAGAGAGAGGCAAAGGAAAGAAGGGGTTAACCAGAGATTATCTCCGGTTGGCTACACAGCATCGGGGGAGGGGCAAAGGGATCTGATGGGTGAGACATACAAAATGAATTAAGACACACACACACACACACACACACACACACACACACACACACACACACATACACACACACACACACACACACACACACACACACACACACACACACACACACACACACACACACACACACACACACACAGAGATATATATCCCGCGCAATGTGACCCTGAAAACCATCCCGAATTACGCTAACGTTGCATGCGTACTAGCGAATCGTTACTGCCGAGATCCTTGAAAACTGCGTAGATGGCCCATACGCCGTTCGTCGTTAACTGCGCGTCTAACGGGCGCGTTGTTCGGGCCACACGCAGCGTATCTGCAGGCTCGTAGCAGCGTCCATCTCCGGCACGTATATACGCTTCGCGCCTCGCGATAACCATGCACGCTCTGGTGCGATCGCTGAAACGGGGTCTGCGAGGAAGTACATTTTTTTTTTTCGATTTACACAAACGGAAAAGCGGTATCGTCGCTCTGTGCTACATAGTTGCGCTCTAAAAAATTATGACAGAGTGAAAACCCCGCACTTGTGCATAAACGCGCTAGCACGAGTACGGCGCTTTATCCTGATAGGGTATACAGCCCAAAAATGCCATTCCATTTTTGAATAAGACTTATTCATTCATCCATGCAGAGGGGTAATGACGAATACTATATTTGCCCGGCATTTGCCGGCTTTGGCTTCGAACGACCTTCCCGTTTCTCAATTTAACTCGCACGTATTGCATAGGGCGTCAGATTTGCCTTTTAGGTAATGCAAGAAACAATACGCGCGAAGGTATACACCAGCTTCGTCCGAGAATCGTACGAAACGCGCGCTCGGCCGGAATCGCAACGCTGGCGTCACATAAACGCAGAACGAACGCTCTGACGCCGAAGAGCACGCGGCGCCATATAAACACGTCGCGAACGCGTCCCACGTAAGTGTGCATAGTTTCTGTTTCGGGGATCGAGCTCGCGTTCGACGTCGACTCACTCTCGACAAGTCGAATCGACACTCGTCCGCGTGGCGTTTCGCGACGCTCCAGTTGCCCTATACAGTCTTCGTCGACCGCGCGTGTGCGTGAGAGTTATATTTCGGAAACGGCTGCAGTGGTGTGTCCCGGCATAGAGGTTCTCACTATAACACCTAGAGAGAAATCTGGCGCCACCGCCTATGGGAGTTTCCTAAGGAGCGCTGTGCCGTCATGGGAACGACGGTATATGTGTCCGCGAGGCTTGTGGTGGCTGGTGTTGTAAGAGGCTTCGTGTAAAACGTGGATATGGCTACAGAAATAACGCATTCTTAAAGTAAAATCTTCATAAAATGTTTCCATTCACGCAAATTGCATCTTCCAATGAAGTTTACTCACCTACAATGTATAATCAAGCGAAGAAAAGCAAGAACAGACGACAAACTGTTCCAAAGCGAGCGCGAATCTTGTCGTCTGTCCTCCAACTTTAGCGGCCCGCTGATACTTTTTACGTTTCATATAATTGTATACATGCAACAACAAGTTCTCATAGTTAAACAAAACATGTATTTGTGTAATAATAAGGCTAAAACTGCTTTTTACGTGCTGTTTTAGTAGAAAATTAATCACTGTGACAGAAGGAACGGTGCTTGCCTGGCCCTCCGACAACGATGTCAATCCGAAGTCACAATATACCGGCATTTCCATGCATACCACAGCGCAGCAGCACCAGATTTCCCTCTAGGTAATAGCATGAGAAACTCCATCTGTCCCGGTGAAGTCGCATATTACAGCGCATGATAGTACGAAATTAAATTACCGGAGAGAAGTCTCACCACGAGAAGCCAACAAACAGGAGACAAAATCACGAGAGAAGTCTGTCGCTTTAGAGTTCACGTCTGCGAGAGCTGCCAGCATATGACGGTTCAATACCGCGTGGGAATGAACGGATTGTATACATAGTATGCACGTGACGTCACATCCGCTGCTGTCGTCTACTTCCGCTACCTTCCGCCATCTTGGGGAACCTTATCAACAGGCGCGCGCATAGGCCTATAGGTTCCCCAACATGGCGCCGCCGTAAACCGGAAGTCGCGGAGTATCCTTGAATGACGTACGTGCATACTGTGTATACACACGGATTCGGTTCTGAATAAGGTGAATCTGGTGTCGAACGATTTGCTTTTGCGACAGAGCAAGTAGATCCTATTTAAATAAATTAAGTGCACTATGAATGCAACGTCCGCAACGATTACGCGCAGAGTCCCATTACATCCACGCGTTTACAACGCAATAATGCCATGCAATATGCCGGGAAGTACAGGTCGATAAAGGCGTGGTAAATTGCGTAATAGAAATAAAGGCGCGAGAACGTCTGAAACGCTGACAAGCACGAAGAGTATAGACAAATTCGTGTACTACGAAGCGTTGCCATCGTTGCCATGGTAACCGAAGGAATCATAAAGGTGTTTTATTCGTCCTTTCATTCATTTTAACGCGTTAGGATTACGAGTGTCAAAGCGGGAAAATGTGCATGTGTTCAATGTGTGGGAAGCCTGTCAGGTGGTAGCATATTAAATATATATATATAAGGTGTCCCAGGTAACTTGTGCCAAGGTAATGTTGTTTGCCGTCGGTTGGAGCGAGTCAAATTTTTTCTATTTCCCGAAAGTTACATAATTAGTTGTTATTAAGTAACTAACGGTGTCAAATATTATAATCAGAGCAAAATTGTCATTGACAAGATTGTAGGCCATCATGAAGAATTCCCGATCCATTGCTCAACATGCGTTACATCAAAGTTTTTTTTTTTCTTTTCCAAACGTTAAACACGAAAAACACGCTAATTAACCTTATGCTTGTCTTGGGTTCCTTGCCTACTGGCTTCATATGGTCATACATATATATAAGCGCAGTCGATAGCGCTTAGACAGATATAGCTCCATAGTGCAGGAAGAGGCTAAGAGGACTTCGCTTGAAAACACGGAAGATACACTGTAACGATAAATTCCGTTTCTTAGATACCATGCTTCTATAAAGTCAGCTGTTGCTACAACTGCAGCGCTAAACAACCTAACAAAGCGAAGTTTATTTGCACCTTACAGAATGCAAATCCGCATGAGCTGCGGCGCGGCCTTTCTTCCGCATAACGAAAAAAAGAAATATGCCAACCACACATTAGTGTATGCTTTCACAGTTGGGCCGCGAAGGGCCTGACAGACATATTGCTGCCGCGAAACAACAACAGCAACCTTGCGCGAGAAAGCAACGTTCTTAGAAAAGAAAGAAAGAAAAAACGACGTTACTTAGTTAAACGGTAACAGTAAACAGATTTATTATTTCTCTCTGCTGTCCCTTCAGATGACGCAACCTCTTTGTGCCACAGTGCAGAGAATATACATTTCCTGGCGCGCTCTCCTACCCGTCTACTCGTCTTTTCGAGATCACCGAGTCGCGAACGCATTTGACTGTGGTATAAACAAACCTGCACTATATAAATATACATATAGTTGTGAATGTTATCTCGACTCGTCCACATAAAAGCGAGCAAGCGGTGCAAAGGTTGGCGTCGAAGGAAGCTACATTCCAAGTCGCAATTTTTCTTCAACTTCTTTTAAAGCGGATAGCTTGCTTTGGCTATTTCGGCCGTTCTATTGGCGGTCGAACTTTCACCACCCATGCACCGTAAAATCGTGTACACCCTTAAAAGTCAATAAGGGTGTAATTTGGTCTATTTAGCTAACACATTTACACCCAAAAATAGAAAAAAACGACAGACATTAATGGGCACTACCGTGCCGCCCGTGGTGTCTGTTTCTGGGTGCAAGGGTCTGCGTTACAGATATGTACACCCGTTTTAAGGGTGTACAAGATTTTAGTGTAGAAAGGTGTCAATGCAAAGGGCGCTACACTTTCGCAAAACCGAGCCCTGGGGGCACGTTCGCCGAACGTGCACTAAAAAATAAGTTACACCCTTAAAAGTGAAAAACGGTGCAAATATGTCTGTAACTCACACCCTTAGGGTGTATGTTATCGAAATCACACTATAAGGGTGTGAGTTACAGACACGTTTACACCCTTTTCCACTTTTAAGGGTGCAAATTATTTTACAGCCTGCCCCACAACTATACGCATCTTAAAATTAAATATCCACGAGATACAGGCGCTGTCGCGCTCTTGTGCTATACAGTCGAACCCGGATATATCGAAACAACATATAACGAATTATTGTGTAGAACGATCATCAGTCAAATCTCCTTTGAAAATGCTAGCAGAAAATTTTTATTTTATATATCGAATTACCTATATATCGCACTTTTTCGTGTGATCCCCTTCAGATATTGTATATCTGGGTGCGACTGTTATAACGCCACATTTGTGCTGGTTAACCGCGGTGTTCTGTACGGGGTTAAGCATTAAAATAACAAATGCTTGCCTAAATATCCTGACTCCAACTAATACTCGCCTTCAAGCGCATAATTCCTTTACTAAAGTGAATATAGCTTTCTAGAAGCGTCCGACTATTCGCTTACATTGACAATCATCGCCGATGGTTTCTGCGCATCTTTTTTTTTAAATAACTTCGTATGTTCATGTTTCCTTCTCCCTACAACCGAACAAACCGCTGTATGCGAATTTGTACAGCCGAAGTCATACATAGCCCGAACACGCCTTACACGCAGTTTTTATTCGATATACGTATACTCCGTGGCTTACTATAGCGATTGATTTAAATGTTTTACGTTGAATTTACTTATAGGTTATTTCCTTGCAGAACGCTTAGTGTTTCCACCTTACAAACAGCGTTTGTCCGAGTTAAAGCGCTAGAGATGTGTCTTCCGTGTTCGAATTCAGTATGACGGAGGTGATATACATACGTGCACGCAAGAACGTGTGTTTGGGTCTGCAGTTTAGAACGCATACGTTGTGAGTATATGTTCCCAGTGTTTTAGCCTGTCACTAACACCATACTTCTGGTGTATTTATATCGGCGGTTCATCATCGAAGAACGAGGACTGCGGCGCACTGCGAATTTACTTGTATATACTGTGTGTATATATAGCGCTTAGCTTGCAGACACTTTAGATGATGGCTTCTCGATAGTTAGAACTGGTTTTCGAATCGTGTCATGTGCCGTATAGTCGTATACATGGAAGTACCAGGTATCTAGCAAAGATAATATAATTCATCCACCTATCGACAGTACACAGCTCACATTTGCCTTTCATATACGTTATACGTTATTATATACGTTATTACGTTATACGTTCGCGCGTGCATAGGACTGTGTACTGTGGATTTTTGGCCTTACGACGTTGCTTCCTTCCACTTCTTACTCACTCACTCTCACTCTCTCTCTCTCTCTCTCTATATATATATATATATATATATATATATATATATATATATATACGTATAGGTTATGTTCTTTCTGCTATGCGAAAAAACATGGTAGCCGTCACTTTTATATGGTGGCTAAATACGTTCCTATTACTTTCATTAAAAAAATTAAAAGAAGACAGTAGTTCACCGTTTTTCAGATCGTTTTAGCATCTGTACAACGTGATCTTACTGTGTGGTGTTTACACGGAACGTGCCCCACGGTCACACGCAGTATTTACAAACACGGTTGCTTGGCAACACGAAAGCACCACCCCCTAAAGAAAAGGAACTGTGGCGGGAAAGACGGACATACGTTGACGCACGTTTTTGCATAAAAATATCCGTAATTCAGGTGTCACAACGTGAGACGCGCACCGCTACCTTCTCCTTGATCCGTATAATTGCTAGTTGTTTATATTACCTTACTCTTGCCTCCTCACGTACTATAATGTGTATACTTTCTTTTGTTCATAAGATATAGTGATATTGTCAGTCGGTTATTGTATCGCTACTACTTGTGCTTGGACTATTACGGGAGGCTGCTGAAACTTATCTTGTAACCAATGGAGTACCATACGTTGCTGGTTATCTAAGCGCCTTTGCACTGTTACCCAAGTAATATCAGTTGCATTTGTGATGATGGACCCCTTTCGTTTGGTTTACAATAACAGTGGATGCGTATTGTTCGTAAAGTATTGTATTAGTGTTCTTGCTAATTGCGTTCGGCAGTTCCGAGAGGCTGCACATGTTTTTGGAGAAACCAATGCATTATTATTTGTTGTTCGCTATTGAAGCATTATTCTGTGTTGCCTGCCAATAATTTGTGTCTACCATAGTGCACTGTCTGAGACTGTACTGGTTATCTTTGAGGTAGTGGTAAATGGTCAACCCGTTCAAAGGGCCTTCCGCACCACCCCCTTTAACCCTTATCTCAAGTGACGTACATATTAAGGTAACGTGAGACGAAGTACCACTTACCGGTAACCGAGCGCTTCCTCGGCTGGGGCTTGTCCTGTTTTCGCCGTGACATGGCATCGGCGTTGTCCAGTTTGGCGTCGTCAACCCCGGAGTCAAACAGCAGTTCACGCGGGGCGCGACAGCCGAACTGAGCCCGTGGCCACTTCAGACCTGGGCCGAGAGGACCTCAAACTCCGCTTCACAAAGAAACGAAACGAAAAAAAAAAGAAAGCTTTTCACACAACGCCCGCAACCGCTGTCACCGTCGGCGACCGTTGGACACGTAACACCGGCGAAGCCGATGAAAGAACCGAGCCGTCGACGCTGTCCACACGCGACGATCTCGTCGGTAACGCGGCGCGAACATCCAATCCTCGGGCACGGCGGCTGCAGTACTCGCCGTATCGCAGCAGAGTTGTCGCACTGTCACGATGACATCAAAGTCGCCGCCGACAGTTGAAATGGACAGACAGACGACCGTCGTTCACTACACGTTCACTTGCAGTATCGATGATGATGACGAAGTCTGTCCGGCAGCGAGCCGTGAGTGGTTGAAATTCGCGGCCGCGTCACAAGGTCAGATTCAGGGTTCGGTCTTTTGGCCGCAGACGTGACGATGCAATCTCCGTTGTTTCGCTTTTGTTTACGTTGTCGTCGTCTACGAGACTCCGGTCGGTCCTCGACACCCTCGACGTGACGTCCCCGATATTAGTTCGAATTGTCTGATCGTCTGTTCTCGGTCACATTTATTTCGTGTTTTCGAGTCAGGATTACGCACTTTGCGAACTTGCCCGATTGAAAAAGACCAAATAAAAACAAAGCATACGAAGTACGGCGCAAACAAAAAACCTTCTTCCGGATTGCGTCCGGGAGGAGGTTGTCACCAGTTGAGTGACAGCCCTTTTCTTTTACTTTTGTAAGTTTCGGCGGGAAAGGATTTCTTTCCTACAGCGGCGGTGGAAAGGGTAAAGGTAAAATAGAAATGAACGCCGGCATGGTAGCAATTAGGGTATAGCACGTTTCTTTTTTCTTTCTTTTTGCAAGACTCCCAGAGCACGCTACTAACACGTTCGTGTTTTTCCGGCCGCCCCAACCGGTATGTCACGTGCGATAAAAACTGACGTACGCTATTCAGTCGTCGCCGACTGTTTGAGATTGCAGAACGGGACCAGGACGACAGCTTCTCTGAGGGTTCACAAGATTTGTGGGCACAACTTCGCTTACGCCGCTTTTCTCCTCCGAATGCGGGAGAAAGGAACGTTGAACGAATCGAGCGAAGGGTTGTTACTGGTGTGAGTGTCCCGTTAGCGGACGACTTCGAGAAGAAGGATGGAAGGGTGTCTACGAAAAAATGCCGTTGCAACCCTCTCTCTCTCTCCCGCCTCGGCAAAGCACAGCACACAACGACACCGACAACGACGACACGCTGGCTGTAAGAGGATCACAACACGAATCGTTGCCGCAAACACACGCGGCGCTGCTGCACATCACCTCCGCGACGAGAATCACTCGGATGTCACTCGTTGACACGCGGTGCTGTCACACTCCGGAGCTCACCACCGAGTAACGGAAGCACACACTGGCACGCACAACACCGACGACACTGCAGACGATCGGAGCAGACGATTTTTTCGGCGACATCGTCTGCGAACCCGCCGCAGCCGTTGTCTCGTCGTCTGCTACGGCGGGGCACTCCAGGACTCCGGTCCGCCGCGCGACGCCGCGGGCCCGATGTAGCGCGCGAGAACCACGTTGCCGCCGGCGCTTCTCTTCTCCCTCGGACACGACGGGGACACACAAGCAAACCGTCGTCGTCGACGCGGACGATGTCGCGCAGAACGAAAGGGGAGGAGTCGATCGAGAGACTCGGAAGGAGAAGAAACAAAAAAATCAAAGTGAAGCAAGGCACTCCGCGGTGCTGGTGGCGGGGGGGAGGAAAGGGCGAGAGAAACAGAAACAAAGCAAAGAAACACGACCACGCACGCCGCCCCGGCGCGTCCGTGTCTCTCGCCGGGCTTGTCCGCGAGCTCGGCTAGGCTCGCGCGCGCGCAACGCGGTCTCTCTACGGCGACTCGCCGCTGGCTGGAGCGTTTTTCGACCCCCCCACCCCTCGCTGTGTTTCTTTTTTCTCTTCTTTTTCCTCCCCCCACCCTCAGGCCTGACGCCGTACTTCTAGCCACGGCAGCAGCAGCAGCAGCAGGAGGCGAGCCTTCCCTTCTCCAGCGTGCACAGCGCACAGCGAAGCCTCGCTCTCTCTCTCTTTCGCCGGCGGGCCGCGGCTGGAGGAGAGGGAGAGAGGCAGTTGAAGGGAGAGATGGAGAGGAGGAGTTCAGTCGCGGGGACAGCGGTCACCGCGAGTGCGGCGCGGACCGTGCGCCCTCTTTCGAGCGGCGCTGCAGCGGCGAGCGCGTTGCCCAGGGGCGGTGCTTTTGCGGCGGCGCCTGGCTACCGCGCCGCCCGAGCCGGGCGGCTCGCTGTTTGACGACGACGTTCGCGTGGCCGACGGGGCGCCAGACGATGTGGAGCGCTACGCGGGCGAGCGACCGCCGACGCCGATGTGACGTCTGATGCGCCGCGAAACGTGTAGACGTGCCCATACGGCTGCTACTGCCGCAGCAGCCGCCGCAGCGGCTCTTCGAATTGTGCTCCCCAGCTCGGCTAATGTCACCGGTCACGGAAAGCGAGCGGCCTGCGCAAGTAGCATGCATGTAGCGGAGACCTAAGCCGGTACACGCCTTTATGGGGTGTGTCATGACAGCTCGAGGCGAAATGCGTGCTCTAAACAAGCGGCCGTGCCTATAGACATGCGCGATATGTCAGAGCAGTGCGTGCAGCGCACGCACGCGGTAGGAAGGGCACCACGTGCTGATGTGTTTATATCGGAATACGAGGCTTCTGCAGGCTGCCTCGTCGATCGTAGTGCGAGGTGTGTCGGGCAGGCGAATCGGAGCTACTGTGAATAATAGCTACATAAATACATACATAAAAACAAGACGTCAATGCACCACATCTGATGCTTTAGAGTAGCGAGCGACCCTTCTCGAGGTATCTGTGTCACTTAGGAGTAAAAAAGGGGGGGAGGGGGGCTGGCGATAGTTGCAGTATTTCATTATAGAGCAGTGAAAACAGTTTCCGGTTAAAAGAAAAGGAATTCCTGTATTCACATAGTACAAATGTAGGGGAAACAGACGCAGACGCCGGCTCTAACATCAATTTTCTACGTTGAAGTCAGAGTAGTCTAATTTAAAAATATAAAAGAAAGAAAGAAAACTTCTCTGCCTGCAAGAAATTATCTGTTTGTAGCAGCAAAATCGAAATCGTAGTTTATTAAAGTAGTAATGTAGCGTTACATCATGGCAAATATCTTTTCATGCGCATTCTCTAGGCGTTCCATAAAAAGTGCAGAATTAGATGTCATGATTGCTGGACAAGACAAAAGGCTACAATAGTCGATTCCAATGAGCAATTAAACAAAACTTCGTCTCCTGATCCTTCTCCCTCTCTCTCTCTCTCTCTCTTGGTGTAATAGCTAACTGCTAACAGAATCGCAGCGTAAAAAAAGTCCCATCTGCTTCAGCCCTCGACAAATATTTCATCATTTCATACGTCCACTTCTATTTGAGCATCAATTTCACAGTGTGACCTCGTGACTCTTAGGTGAGCCCACGGTGACCCAACTTGGCAGCAACATGGTGTCACAAACCAAGTATTACGCTTCCTAAACAGGAATAAGTCTGGATAAAAGTTACCCCCTGTTGTAATTTCTTTAACAGCCTACAGCAGGGTCCACTTTTAACGGGCACATCGAGAGCTTCTTTGTAATGTTGTGTTGTTTCGACTGTTACGTATGTATATATGTTATGTAGAACAAAAACTTTATCATTTCACGATCATGAAAATTGAGAGAAAGAGATAAAGAAACGGAAACGTTGGGAGGTAAACCAGATGGCACCTGGTTTGCTACCCTATACGGCAGGAGAGGGAATAGGGCAGAAATAAAAAGGAGAGATTAGGAAAGGAAGAAAGGTGAAGCGCACTCACACGCATAACAGCGTTAATCGCGCAATCACAGGCGGTCGCAGAGCTCAAGTGCCTGGAAAGGTCAAAACTTCTTCGTCTCTTTCCATGTTTAAAAAGTGAATGAAACGCCATCTTTTGAATAAATAACCTAATTGGATATGCATTCGTCATAAAGTTATGTTATATTGATACAGAACTTTTGTTAATGTAACTTCAGTTGTATGGTATCAGTGTTTGTCTGAGTTCCTCCTTCTTGATTCTGGTTTTGTAGATGAAACAATTTTGATTGCTTGAACTGCTATTTTAGCTTTCTATGTCTTTAGTGAAGTGATTATTTTGCCATTCTATTTGCTTATTTACGTATTTTTACTGTTCACTCGGTTTTCTATTGGTTTGCTTGAATTTAGTTTTTTTTTTTTCTGCTAGTTTGTGATTAGTTTCCGTCTGATTATCCATGGAGGGTCCCACTACGGTCACCTGAACCTCTTTTGCACACTTTATTCCTGTTATCATGTTTCGATAAAATCCGAAAAATTTGAACAAACTTGCACAAAAAGAAGTGAGAAACAAAGATGCTTTTAGGCAGCTTGACAAAGCTCTCACCTCCTGCAACTTGGCGGCTGGTCAGCATTACGTCACAGGCCTATCGAACGATACCCGATTTGACAAACTATGTAAAATTCGCTTAGGTTGAAAATTGCGAACGATGTAATCGCATTGAAAACAGGAATGAAAACACAAAACATTGCGATGAATACTTGATTAGCATGGTCCGCAAGACTCATTGCTTGGAAAAAAAATTATATATATATATATATATATATATATATATATATATATATATATATATATATATATATATATTTTTTTTTTTTTTTTCACTGCGCCATAATGAAACACTGCAGAAGCAAATCAATAAGATACATAGTAAAACCCGTACTCAATATAATACTAAGTTAGTTCTCTGTAATATGCTCTATATTTAATTCTTGTTCATGGAAATTATTTAATGTTCCAGGGATGCTACAGCATAACCTATCTTCACCGCATTTAGTTCGTCTAGGATTCACTTCCCAATATTTGCAATGTCTGATGTTGTGTATATGTGGGCTTATGTTTAGGCTACCCAGAGTGCGTAAATAAAGAGTAATTTGTTTCATTGCGCAGCGCGTGTTATAGCGTAAAATAATAAAGATAGACCACACTGATTAAGCCAGATTATTTGGGTAACGACCTGGGTGCGTGATTAGGCTTGTCATTTGCACAAGGGTCATCAGTCTTACGTATGAGCTGTGTACCGGAGCAATATATACATTCCGTCGTAAGCACGGTCTGAGCGATAAGCCTGTATTTTCATGCCCAAACGTGCACAAACACTCATTATTCATCAAAAAACAATAACTGGTTGGAATTCCTTGCCACAAAATTTTTACTTGATCAGTTCCATGATTTCGGTAGTTTATGTGTTCGCCCGCGTGACAATAATGTTTAGCGTGTACCTATCTGGAATTGTTTCCTTTGGCGAAGTTGTAGTGTGAAGCTCTCCTCGATTTAGCACACCGGTATATTGCCTGAATCTTACACGCTTGGTTGCACTTATGCACGCGTTTCTGCAATGATTTGCATGTCCTTCCTGCTTGGATCCCCGTGATTCGTAGTACTAAATAAATAAATAAATCAATAAATAAGTGCTCGCCACGAAACTGGAGAACTTGACACTGCATTTGCACATCGACGTTTCCTTTTCATAGTGTCAGTAAATAAGAAAGAAATGAAAAGTCAGCATTCATTCTTACACGACATGAAGAATACTCTGTAGAAAAATCGCCGTTCAGCTGATACGATACATTAGGCAGACATGGATTGACAAAAGGTCAGTGCAGGAGCCACTTCGTCTAATGTGGTTAGCAATCGGTGATGGTGTGTTCGGCGCGTTCTCTTTAACAGTCGACCATACTGCTCATCCTTTACAAACGCATTCTTTTCTTTTTTAAGGCGACTCTTCGAAAATAGTGTCGAATGCCAAGCAGCGGCCAATAAATGAGAGCGAAAAGCGGCTTCATATAAGATCACAAAGAAAACAAATGATATCAGGCACTATTGTTTCGATATATGGGTATGTACAAAGAAGATAGGACTTTTGAATTCAAGGGGGCTCACCAGAAGGACATTGCTTCCAACACCTGGCTTCTTACAGGCAGTGAGCTACGCAGTTATACATGCGTGCAATGCGGCAGAGCAACCCTTGAATCAGTTGTCGCGAAGAGGAGGAGCGCTGCCCTTTTGTCGTTCCTCCAGTCAACACTTATAGGCACTTCACTTTGCCTCAGCACTGACAAATACTACCTGTAACATCCATCCATTCTCCCAGAGTAGTATAGCTCATGACAAACAGCGGTTGCTTAGAACTCTTTCCTTCTCCTCCTCCGCTCTCCGAGTACCCGCCGAAGGTCGGTGCCTCGGCCGAAACGTCAGTAAAGCACCTCATAACGCACAGTCGAGCACAAGGTTTTACTGAACGCGAGATCTGAGAAAAAGCTGAATCTATTTATTAATCTAGTATTCGCATTTGCAGCCTCTACTAGTATATGTGAACAACGTTCGGTTTTAATCACTACTGTTACAGGCTGCTCGGAAAGTGAACGTTTTCTGAGATCCCGTCGTCCGCAAACCTTCGTGGTTGTCTGTACGTTGCTTCCTTTTATATATATATATATATATATATATATATATATATATATATATATATATATATATATATATATATATATATATATATATATATATATATATATATATATATATATATATAAAAACTCAAAAAAGTATAGGAAGAAAGGAATCCTAGATGCGCATTTATATATACGCATCCAGGATCTTTTTCGGGGAATCGGGTGGCCCAACCCAACGTAACTTTTCTATGAAAAATAGGGGGGAGGTACCTTTACTAGTACAAAAGTGAATAAGGCCCACCATTCGCCATAAGGACGCGTAAATCCGCAAAAGAGAAATGAAATAAGGTGTATAGGGTGTATAAATAGGTGTAGGTGTAATAAGGTATATAAGAATCAGTAAACAAGCGAAAGTGTAAACTAAAGATGTACAGTAGCGTCTTTTGAATTAGGTCTGCAAGAATTATAGAGAAATACATATTTGTGGAACAATCACAGTTCATTTGAATTGCCCTTTACTGTTCTACCAGGTGCCAAAACCGACTATTTGGGAAGTTGCGTAACGATGAGTGGCCGCCAGTCCCATTCAACCACTTATAGAGCGCAGGACGCCGCGGTTCTAGACGTACTGCGCCCACCGCGCAAGGCTGGAAGAACACCCACATAAGCACAGCAGAGAAGTGGCTACGTCAGGGAGCTCGACTGATAACTGTAGAAGCGTCATTCAAGACACACGGAATCATTCTCCACTTCTGGCGGGGTTTTTTCTGCTTGTCTTTTAAATAAAAAAGTTCTGATCAATAAATATTATCACAAACGATGGTTAAATTTGTTAATTTTTGCATTTCCTTCCTGTCTGGCTTACGCATCGCGTCTCTCCCTTAGTAGATCGCGTAATTTCTCAACTCCTTGCGACTCTTGTTTCCAGTTGCCAGTTTGCGCTATAAGTGCTGTACAATTAGGGAACAACCAGACGAGGTAACGGGTGACATTCATATTACGTATGGGTTTAACGGTTATTGCAGGGTTTGATGATGGACGCTGTTTCGCATTATTTTATCTTCCACCTTATCTAACCCATATCACGGATATATGGTTCCGAGGATCTGCCAGCATCGCGGCGAGCCGTCACTCGAGGAAATTAAAAAAGCAAAACGACAAGTTAAACGCAACTGGCGTTTTCTCCGGCGCCACGTCATTCCTCGAGCATACAGACCAGCTGACTACGAAACGAATCCCTTCCCTGATCTCTGGATCAGTCAAAACAAAGAAGGTTGACCTAAAGAAGCAACAGCCATGCTGGTGACAACTGAACGCATGTCGAATTGATCGCTCGGGCATCGAATTGATGAGAAAACTGGCCGTCACACCCCAGGAGATGCCGATAACTACACCGCCATCCAAAAGGAATGAAAAAGGCAACAAGATGACGGCCGCCGAATAACTGTCAAGTCCCAAGATTGATTTGGCGGCGCTTTAGGAATGTGTTTGAGGAGTGATGGCGTGGGCAAGAAGGGGGTGGGGGGATATGAAGATTAATCTCGGGGGGACGGGTGCGCCCCCCCCCCCGGGTACGTGCGTGATACATATATAATGAAGGAGAAGAAACGGAAATCATATCATAAGAAGCCAACAGACAAAGACACCAAGGGCAATAAAGGGGAAATTATTTATTCTTACTAAGTGAATGAAAGAGATGTTAAATTAATGGAAATAAAAGTGGATGAATAAACAACCTTCTGCAGGTGGGGAACGATCCCACATCTTTGCATTTACAGCCTCTACTAGTATAGAGGGTCTTGAACTCGGTAACATTGATGCCTTCAGGTAGCACGTATGGGTTTGTTGACCAATTGCCCTCACCGAAAAAGATCATGTACTCGTGATGCCTGCGGTAGAAAGGATTTTCCACATCCGCAGCCAAGGTTTGTGAGTGGTGGCGCTGGCTAAAACTCACAGGGTTAGTTCTAGTAGTGATACATAGATACCCCAGGAAATGGATGGGGAAACGGCGCCGCGGTAGCTCAATTAGTATAACATCGCACGCGTAATACGACGACGTGGGATTGTCTCCCACCTGCGGCAAGTTGTATTTTCATCCACTTTCATTTCCATTAATTTATCAATTCTTTAATACAGTTAGTAAGTACAAGTGATTTCCCCTATGTTGTCCTTGGTGTCCTTGTTTGTTGGCTTCTTATGATATGACTATTATATATATATATATATATATATATATATATATATATATATATATATATATATATACATATTCACGTGGTAGAGTATCGCACGCGTAACGTGCAGACGTGTGCTCGCTGTCTTCTCGTTTATATATATATACATATATATATATATATATATATATATTCACGTGGTAGAGTATCGCACGCGTAACGTGAAGACGTGTGCTCGCTGTCTTCTCGTTATATATATATATATATATATATATATATATATATATATATATATATATATATATATATATATATATATATATATATATGAAACAACAGTGTATCCTCATCAGCGCTTCATATTTTTTAACACCTTGAATCTAGATATTTCGATAGAATTACCTGTCTGGTTGGAAAAATGATTCTTTTTAATTTTTTACAAATACCACTTGTCGACTTGACGCTGGAAATATCATAAATGAAAACCCGAGACCTTCTGGCCAAACGGTGTGTATTTTCTGTTTCATCTGCGGACGCCATCTTGTGATTCTCTATACTTTCGTAGAAACGTAGCGGGGAGAACGAGTGATAAAAGAATGATAAAATGAGAAAAAAATTGAATAACAAGAAAAAGAAAGCAGCTCGTAGCACGTTCCGTTACCGTTTGCACAATAGCGACAAAAACGAGATCTCGCTAAAAAAAATTAAAGGAAGAAAAAAAAAACCTTCAGTCAGGGAGCTTCAACAAAAAGCCAAACCTCACAAGAAGTTCTCGCCCATCGCATAGAGCCATCTATATTGTTCACGGACCGTAACTGGACCCCGGGCAGAGCGCGCGAGAACGGTAAACTCGCCTCGCACTTCAACCTCACGCTCGGAATCGTCGGTTCTGAATCCCCTTTCTTCTTCCGCGAAGGCCGAGGATCACAACTTCCCAGCTTCCTCTTCGTCCTTCAAGGTTTTCTTCCTCTTCCTCCCACTTCCCGACACCCACCGCAGATCGCTAGTTGACGCGCCTCTTACGGGACACTCCAAGCACCTAGCTGGGCTTCTTTTTCCTTTCTCAACAGCAGAGGTCCCTACCCAGAGACCGGACTAAACCAGGAACGTTTCTTCCTTCGTCCCGCTCTCTCTCTCTCTTTCGTTTTTCTTTAGAACCTCGCCATCAATGCATCCCCACACCCCACGCTTACTCACTCTCTCAGGTGACGCAACCAACGCTCCAGATTCCCATGGTCGTCTGCATTTTTCCGCACCTCACCACCGCGGCCGCCGTCTCGGCCCGACCTCCACGTATACCCAGGCCACCCCGCCGCCGTCGGCACACCCCTCCTCCCGTTACACGACTCCCCCCCCCCCCCCCCCCCCTACTCTTCGCAGACACTCTCCGACCTTCCCGTATGTCCTCGACCAAAAAACGCCCCATTTTTTGGTGCTTTTCGGGGACCTCTTGGCATCTCTCCCCACCGGCCTTTCCTTTGCCCCGCGTCCCCGCCAAGGTCTTAGGCCTAACGTGGCGACCCCCACAGTTTCCTTCCCTCCGTCCGTCTGCTTCTCCCCGTAGAAAACAGCGTCATAGAAGTGCTCCTTTCGGTTGTCGTCTCCTACGTCTCGCGCGGTTTTGCCCTCTTTCGGCGACGGCGTGCAGTCGGTGTCTGGCCCAGGAAGCACCGTTGTTGTCGGGCGCACGCTTTTCTTCGCCCAACTTCCCTGTTGGATCCCCCTGATTCCCTCTGCCACCTTTAGATTCCCCTTTGTTATTTTTATATTCCGTGCCCTCACTTCCTCTTCTCGGCCCCGAGCGTCCCGTTTCTTCTTTCTCTGCATATCCCATCGCTTCGACCTATAGCTTGTCTGAGAAGTCCAGGTGGTCTATGCAAGGCGACCTACCGTTTCTATGTTTGCGTATACGACCTGCTTTTTGGACGCTCCTTTTATTCGTGCGTCCTCCCGATGCTGAAAGTGGACGGGTCCTTTTATGTGGCGTTAAGCGCTTGTACGCGCCAAGGTTTTCTGGTTTCTCAATTCAGGGAAAAAGAAATAGCGTATAGAAAGTGGATTACGGTACTACGGTGGGCATTGTATGGGATGCCTGAAGCAGAAAGAAAAATAAATAGCAAATGGAGGAGCAAGGTGGACGCTGGTCGAGTTTCCGAAGACCTTTTTTTGTCGTGCGGTCAACGCAGGTCCCACTGTGTCCGTTAGGTGTCCGTTACCATATAAGTGTGGAGGATTAGGCTATTTCTACAAAGCTTTTCAACGTCGCATTCGATGAAGCTTCTTTAGGACTGCTGTAGGAACTACGATATGACTAACGCTAAAACGGCTCGGTCGTCTGTTGCGCAAACTTTAAGACACCTTCTTGTGAAGGACAGTGTAGACACCAGAAAAAATATTTTTACACTTGCAGAAGTAACCAAATAATTGTGATGTGATGCGATTGGGATTTGTGATGATAGCTATACTTTTCGGTTTTATGGAATTGTGAGCTTTAGATTGTGCGCATACGTAAAACCATCTACACAGAACACCGGTGACGTAGATCTTAGGAGCTGCATTGCTGGCGCCACGTTGTGACACTGCGTTCAACTAGACATCACAGAACTATTGCACGCGGGCTACCTTATTGGTAGCTTAAAGGTGTGGGCAATCACGTAACAATTAATGTGTACTTCCTTTCTTTCTTCAAAAAGAAAACTGCACGTAGTACAAGAAAAGTTTTCGACGCTTTGTTGTATAACAAATCGCCGCATCATGTCGCTACTCCCGCTACAGCATGGTGTCCATGCCTCTGCCGTTCTGATATTGGGTGGAGGAGAATACGTACAGTGACAGGCTAGAACATTTTAATTAAAACGTTACATAATTGTAACGTTCCCGGATTCACTAAGACACCACCGTGCAATAAAGTTTAGGCTGTGTGTCAATATTCTTAAACTGAGTTGAAGTGCGATTTGAAACTCTTCGATTCTGCATCCACCATCCACTTTATATAAATCAATTGCTTCATCCGAACATAATTATTACTCACAGCGCGCGGTAAGAATACGGACGAAGAAGAGAGAGGAAACACGAGAGCTCGCGTTTCGTCTCTCTTCTTTGTGCGTGTTCTTAGTTCTCGCTGTGAGTAATAATAATGCAGATGTACCGACTCGCCCAGCTAGCTACCGTACTACCGTTCATCGGAACAGTTGCCATTTCCTCTCCCATGCCGGGCCCTGCTGAAGAGCCCTGCTGTTCTAATGAACTAAACATCCGCAACATATAGTTTGTACAAAGATGTCCGCAATCGGGAAGTAGAACATAAGGTGTACAATATATATATACTTTTACACAATATTTAAATTAATCTACTTTTTTGTTCACTTACATACCGCGGGTATGTGTGTCTATACCTCTGTACTACAGAGCATGCGGGATTTATTTTACAGACCCTTGCTTTAGGCGTTGCTTGCGCGAAGAGTGTTGCTGCATGTTTTTTTTAATCGTTTCTCTAAGTTCTAATCAGAATTTTTCCTAAGCATTTTGTTCCTAGCGTTGCCTTATTTAAGGCAGTTATGCGATTGTCTTGATAACTGCATTTCTCGCGAATCACGCTCTCCGTATTTGCTTGTATTAAGGGGGTACCTTCAAGTAATTTTTCGTAACGCGGAAGCATGCGAACACACGGGGTTTGTCACAAACCGTACTTTAAAGCTGTCGCAGTGAAGTCATACACGATGCCGACTCGTGGGATGTTAAGGAGAACCACGACTTTGTGTGTGACGTCACAGTGCCCGATTGAGTGCAGTTGGGCAACCGTGTGAGCGTGTTGTGTTTTTCAAGGGCCGCCACCGAGCCGATGTAATTTGCGGAGCAGCTCGTCGTCCAGCTCTTCGTACGACCAACCAGAAATCTTATGGAGGCACTTAAGAGTCAAATTTGTTTTAGCTGTATTACCAAAGTACCCCTGCACAATAGCGAAAAACGCCATTTCTTACTATATACGCTGTACAATAATTTACACCCTTAAGAGTGAAAAGGATGTAGATCTGTTTATGACTCGAACACTTACACTCAAAAATAGGGTGTAAGGATGTGAGTTATGAAAAATTTACACCCCGTTTCACTTATATGGGTGTAAATTATTTTACAGTGTAAGGGAGACTTCGTAACCAAGAAAACTCGCAAAAAAAAGAAAGGAATAATGGATGACGAGGCCGCTTTCAAGTTCTGGCACCTCATCGCGGTGACGTCAATGATTTTGACGTTGTCTTCTCAGGCCAATAAACTTACGACCCGGCAAGTATGCATTACATTCTAATCCAAAAAAGAAAAAAAAAGACCAAAGTCTCAACGTCGCCAGCTTCTAGAACTTTAACTGAACCCCAGCTATATGGGCGTCTTGTGGAACATGCCCGTTAGAAGAAAGCAGACTTCATTGCAAAGTATGCATGAATAAAAAAAGAAAAGAACTCCGCTAGACGGCGAATCAATCGGGTGTGCGCTTATTGAGAAGAAAAAAAAAAGATGGAATTGATTGGTTAAATGCTAGTAACTGTGTATAAGCAAAATGCCTGTGAAGCTGAAGCAAGGGCTGTTTCTTTTTTAGTTGTTATCTTGTGATTCATGGTCATTAAACATAATATGTTGACTAAGTAACGACGTCTAATAAGTCTTAGAAGTATGTACTACTCGCTTATTATGTTATTCTCTATGAAAAACTTGCAACCATATTCTGTCTCCTTAATTACGCGATGATTCAATCCGAGGAGCGCGTATCATAATTGTAATATATATATATATATATATATATATATATATATAAACCAGCTGAGGATGATTGTCGAAGCCAATCGATGCCGAGATACGCTGCTGGAAACACTTTTTCATTAATTCTGCTGGTAATGCTATAAGGCCAGTGGGTGCGGTTAGGTTCCACTGTCTCCAGGGTCAGCCCCTGTTACAGACCCCATTGGGAAGCCTTTCGAGGACAGACAGCGTGCGCTGGTATCAGGAGCTGTCCACAAAATCAAAACGTTTGAAAATAAACTGCCTCAGGGATCGTTACAGCTTTCATTACGCGTGCCTCCGGGATCGGCCCATTTTACTCGGCCAGAAATCCGTGCACGCAAAGCGTGTGAAAAAGCCCAAGAAAGCTCTGGTTTAGACAGCACGACACCAGAGGGAGTCTGGCGTCGTGCTGTCTACCAACGACCTCTAGATGTCTCGACCGGTGTTCTAGCAGACGGGACAAGAACTTACGGATCGGACATTTGTTAGAATACATGAGAGGGTCTTACGTTGTCCGCAAACGTGTTCGATGGAATACCGGATTACGGCGAACGGCAGCGACAATGCCGCTAGCAACATCTTGCGACGTAGAGTTTAACCAGAGAGCACACAAAAGATAATACTGCAGGGAACAACGATCCACAAGGGTAAGAATTCATCAGATTCGTACACTTACCGGTCGTCTCCAAGTTCCCCAAAGTGCCGCCTACATAAAGTTGATCCTTCACTAAAGCTGCAACTGTCATCAAGGCTTTCCCCGCTCCAATGTAACGTTGTTATGCCGCCTCTGGATTAGGGCTGCATTCACTAAAGTACACTCGTTCCGCATTGGAACACCCACCCGCCTCTACGAGGCCATACTAAGATTATTTCTCTTATGACCTCTCTCTCTCTTTCTCTGTACTAACAAGACTACAAATGCGCAGCTTTACGACTATTCCAGTGCTTCTCAAGACGTAGCCGACCAAGTATACACACACCGACCCCAAGTTCTTGAATTCCAGGGCAGAATTAGAACCGCTAGCATACGGGTAAGGGTTTATTGATTCATTTACTTGAAGATGTAAACCATAATGTATATTGATTGATTCGGTGCGTCGTCTTGCGTACATATTTAAGCCGCGTTGCTCCCAGCTTGTGTTGAAGAAGAAACAACCAACTTTCAAGAAGATGTCCTGTCAACCCGGAGTGATCTGTATACTACAGCTTATCACTTATAGCTCACAGTGAACCTTTCGGACGATTGCCATTGGCCAATGTTGGCTCTAGCGCCATAAAACCCCATATATCACCGCAACCACCACCACCACCACCACTGCCATCATCATCATAATCATCATCATCATCATCATCATCGTCGTCGTCGTCGCGGAACACATGCGGACTTTGGTCTATTTGGTTTTAACAATTGGAGACTGGAATCAGTTACCAAGTCATATTCTGAAATTAACTTGAAATGATGTTCGTGCAGTCGCTTCATGATTTATTATTATAGGCATGAACGTGTTGTGGTTATCCTATGTTGCCTGTATTAGGCATATTTTATCTTTTATGTAATCCCCCCACTGTAATGCCTATCGTAGGCGCTGTGGGTGCTTTGGCAAATAAATAAATAACATTTAAATCATCTTTCATTTAGTGCCTATCGTTTCGTCCCTTTCCTCGCCTTGTGGAAGCACATGATTTTATTTGTAGATTTAGTTGTAAAGTGAACTCTGCTTAATTACTCCTGGCTCCAGATTTACTTGAGCAAGATCACATTTTGGTATGTTTGTATGTCTGTTTACGTGCGTATTTACGCGTGTGCGTGCGTGCAGGTGTGTGCGTACGTGCGAGTTTTTGTGTGTCTCTTGAATAATGTTTTCATTACAGGACATTGTGAATTTACATCACTTAGCATGTACGCATCTGAAACGCCTACTTTATAATTATGTTTTTTACATCATATGATCTTTATTGTACGCTTAGCATGTTTGCACTCCTGTGGTATGTGCGCGCGTGTTTCGTGTGAATGGGGCAACGTATGTTTCGCAACTGTGTAATAGATGAGCCGTCTCTAATGCAGCCTACCTTCCAGCTTTTCTTCTCCTGATATATGAAGAAGGCTGCCACGTACCTGCGGCTCGCCCTTCGTAATGTTGTGGATTCCGTTTACCTAAAGTGAATCCGAAGGAAATGAAAGTCCGTCTTGATGATTGTGATTGCAAATGAACAGCGATTGGCCTTCAGGCTACGTGAGGTATCACGTGAGAACGACCCGCCCGTTTTGAGACCCGCCGAGAAACATCAAATCTTCTGAAGGCACTTTCACCACAATACCACCCGCTTCAGCAGGAAAAGCGCCTTTAAACCGGTGTCTTAGGAGACCTATCAAGACATCAAATCTACTCAGGGAAAACATGGGAAATGCCATCTCCCGTTTAGAAGAACCCTACCCATATAGAGCGTGCCAAGGAAAGCATATGTCACCTTGAAAAAGACAAGCCCGCTTGTCGAAACGTTGGCTCCCGCTTTAACCTTGTTCTCATTTTGCAAATCTACTCAAGGCACTTTCACTACAGTACATCCCACTTTAACAGGAAAAGCTCCTTTGGACCCATGCGTTTTGAGACCCGCTGAAAGATCAAATCAACACAGCCGAAGTCAAAGCCCCAGCCGACGCCACAGCCGATGCCATAGCCGATGCCACAGTCGGAGCCACTTCAAGGCATACAGCGCACCGCTGCAGAGTGTACAGCGCGGGCTCCTGACAAACTGCCCGAAGAACACCGGTAAGTGGTTGTGATGCTCCGGTCTCTGATTAATAGGTTTCGAAAGCTCTTGGATAAGCTGCACACTCCTTCAACGCGAAGTGCAGTGCAAGTGCTAGATGTTCTGAATGCACTGCTTGAAAGTCTTGAGTAAGCACCATGGCTCACCCGCAGAATTCTAGTCGCACTGAAGTCAAAAAGGCTGCGGTTTACTCTAACGATACACTGTCAAGAACTGCAACGTATAGTGCTAACGTACTTGGTCATCCTAAGTGACTTCAACGCGCTACGCCAGCTATGGAGAAACATCAAGATTAGCTTCAGACAAAGGGGGGGGGATTCTGTAAGAGTTCACCTAGGTGGGCTGTCTATTTCGGCTGCTGCTGATTGGCTAGAGCCGTTCGTCTCCTCCTCGCTCGTACGGCTGCATCCAATCAGCAGAGGCCGAAATTGACAGACCACTAGGTGAGCTCTTACAGAATACCAACCCTGAATGACGGCAGCCCAGTGTATCGACGGGGAACTTGCTTGGACTTTTGTTTCAAGGCGCTTTGCTGCACGTAGTGCAGCATGCCCAGAGAGTTTTCACTCTCATCCTTTTTCTACTTCTATTCCCATTTCCCTTCCCCCAGTAATAATAATAATAATAATAATAATAATAATAATAATAATAATAATAATAATCACCACCACCACCACCACCATTACTAGCCTATCTTTGTGTCCACTGCAGGATGAAGGCCTCTACCTGCGATCTCCAATTACCCCTGTCTTGCACTAGCTGATTCCAGCATGCGCCTGCAAATTTCCTGATTTCATCATCCAACCTAGTTTTCTGACGTCCTCAACTACACTTTCCTTGGCACCCATTCTGTAACTCTAATGGCGCATCGGTTATCTACCTTACACATTACATGGCCTGCCCAGATCCATTTTTTTTTCTCTTAATGTCAACCAGAAGAGCGGCTGTCCCCGTTTGCTCTCTGATCGACACCGCTCTCTTCCTGTCTCTTAAAGTTACGCGCAGGGTAGGGTAGCAAACCGGACGCCTGCTGGTTTGATCTCATTGCCTGTCTTCACCTTGCTTTCTCTCTCTCTCTCAAGGCACCTTCGTTGCAGTACAATCCACTTTAGCAGTAACAGATCATTTAGACCAATAGGTTTTGAGACCCTTTGAAACATCAGAGCTTCTGAAGGCACTTTCACTGCAGTACACACAACTTTGGCAGAAAAAGCCCCTTCGAACCCATGTGTTTTGAGACCCGCTGAAACATCAAATTTTCTCAAGGGACTTTCACTGCACTGCAAACAACTTCAGCAGGAAAAGTTCCCTTGGCGTAGTCGTTTCCCAAAGGGAAATTAATATTTTTTTTCTTCATTCATTTTCTTCTATGAGTACATACAGAATGCGCAAAAAGAAATATGTTAGGTCGAGAGCCGAAGCTAGTGTTGGCCCATGTTTATGGTACATATTGCAACAGCAAAAGCAAACAAAAGCATTGAGTGTTATGCAACTTAAAATACGACATCAGTGTGTATATGAGTGTATATGAGTGTATATACTTCTGAACGACGTAAAAAAACACAAAGCTTTGTCACATAAAGCCACCATAAAGTAAATAATTAATAAGCAAGAGAACTACTGTTCATATAGTCGAGAAAGGTGTAACCGTAACAATATGTTGAAGAGCCACGTATTATCGTCTTTTAGATCGCTGTGTTGTTAAAGTTAAGTTTTTAATGTTAAAGTAGTTGGGATTTCCTGTTTTCAATGCTTTCCCATAAATTTCGTTGAAAAGTTACACAGCTCATTGGTAAAAAATGACGCTTTTTTGACTGTTTCAGAACAATTTCTTTGTGTGATAAACCATAGCCTTTTCTTTTTTGTTCATACGTGGAGATTCTCTTTTAATTCAATAAGCGTTATCGGAAATTCGGGAAACTTGTGTCCCTCGCATTTTTTAGAGCAATTAATTGTCGCGTGAAAAGATAAGAATGGCATATCATTTTGCTATCCTTTTGATTCTTCTCTCTTTGTCCCAGCCATACAATATCTTCTTGTGGGTGTAGGTAATTATTTTGTTTGCCTTATACTGGCCTTTTGCTGTTAAACGGATAGCAATGACGACACCGTAACGACGACGAGTGTAGGGCGACGACGACTGTAAGACGAGAATCGGATGTCCATGACTACAAGACGACAATGGCGTGAGATGACGTGACGAACTCTGTCTCACTACCACTGTATATCCCGGCGATGGCGTGAAGATGAAGACGAGGGATATGTTGTAGTTGCGAAATTGAAGCCGATGAGTTGTGAATTCCCGTGTGCTTAGCAGACACCCTAAGAGTATCCATTTCGAGACACGCGACCTTAAAATTTGCTACGAAATACGTTGACCTTCCGGCTAAAAGCTTCCAAGAAGCGTACCTCTGACAATTTGGGACGATCTTAACTAGAACGCCAAGGCTATAACTTAAAAAGAAAACGTTCCGAACAAAAAGGAACAGCTGTTAGATAATTCTACGAGCTTTTTGTTAAGGTCTGTTCAGGAAAGCGCTCTTGAAGTACCTCAAGTCAGCAAGTCTTGGGAACCGTGTGTAGACTCGGTGCGAACCTTCCACTGTGCGCGAAACTGTGCTCTCTCTCTGTCTCCTCTCTCTCTATCCCCATAGCCCCTTCCCCCAGTGCAGGGTAGGAAATAGGACGTGCGTCTGGTTAACCTCCCTGCCTTTCCTCTCTTCTATTTCTTTCTCTCTGTCTCTACTCTCTCTGTTCAGGCGGACGCAAGCTTCGAATAGCTCAATAAATGGATAAACAACCGCACCAGCGTTCAATACTGTAGAATGTACACGTTGCCCATTTGTATGAAATAGCTTTATATTTATGTGGGTATCTTTATTGGATAATTATTGCCGACATTGTACTTATAGCGGGCACGTGGTATGTCAGTCATGTCGTAGGTCATCTTATACCCACTGAGCCGCACGTGAGCCGCACGGCCAGCTATTAGTTAACGTTATTAATCAATCAACTAGATTAAATATTATATTCAGAGCGAAACGGTCCAGGAGAAAATTCTAGGCCATCCTTAAACATTCCCGATCCCTCTTTCTGTTACTCAAAACGTGTTACATCGATATTCTTTCCATGCCTGAAAGAAAGGTTGCAAAACAGAAGAAAGTGCGACGCGACCATAGTCGCCACTAGTCGGTACTTTTCGCTGATAACTAGTTATATTATACGAATAACTAACTGTGTATTTAGGCGACTTACAAGAAGTAGCTTGATTTGCTCCAAACGACGGCCAGCTACGTGGCACTCACATATTTTCTAAATTTTCATACAATTTACTTGGGACACCTTACATATATTGACCCACCTATAAACTGTTCGTGATTTAGGCGAACGTATCTCACGAAGCCAATCTGTGTTATAATGTTATCGCTCAACGCAAGAAGCGCCTTTCTGTATGGTAAGTTTCTCGAATTTTATCGCTCGTTCTATTCGCGTTGTCTGTTGTCGCCGGACCTGCAGGTGCATATAAATATTCTGTGCGCGCCACGAATTGTGTAGTAACTTTCGGGCAGGCGCCCGGGCACCAGCGATTACGCTGGAGCCTTCGACGTGTCATGTATATAACCACCGACGAGCTTGACCCGATTATCAGACTTTCGACGAGTATGCTCGATGTTATCATTGTGTCGAGCGTTGCTTGTCTTGCTGGGCACCGGTTCGCCCAATAAAATAGTCGGTTTACTGATTTGCGCTGGGACACTGTGGTTGATCAGTGCCACTACAACGCGACCACCCACATACACACATGTACACACACACTTGTATATATATATCGATAACCTACCACAGGTGATGTTTGCCTTATGAGCCGCTTATTCGAACGTACATATCATTCCAAATCCGAACATAGATATAGACACAAAGCTCTGTGCGTGTAGCAAGTCCACTTATATATGTCGAAAGAGAGCTGCGAGCTCGGCATCACCGGCGCTGGCCAACAGCCGTCCGTGCGTCCATCGATTTTTTCCCGGAACCTCCTCTCTCAGTCTATCAGGCCTCGCACGCAAAGCCGAGAGAAGAGAGGGGAGGGACAGTAGGCGAAATGTTGTGATACGGAGGGCTGTGGCCTACCGACCCGTAGGCCAGCGTTGACCAATGGCCAACGCGTCTCACTGCGCCCGCATTTCCTCCCTGCCATCGCGCTTTTGTCCCCAGAAAAAGCGGGAGGGGGCAGCGGAGTCCATCCTCGAAAGTAAAGAAAGTAAACTAACGATCCCCACGGACAGCTTTGGGTGCGAGGGAAACATCGGGGATGGCGGGCGGTCATTCTGGCTCGCGGCGCCCCCCCCCCCCCCCCCCCCCTCCACGGCGGCCGGCAAGTTCTCCCCGCTTTGGCGCTATACAATACGGTCTCCCGCGTGGCTGGCCCAATGTCCACTTCCGCGTCGCCGCTCACGTCTCATTGGCCTCTCTTCGGGGTGACGTGGACGCTGGGGTCAGCCAATGGGGACGCGACGCGGAGGGGGAAAACGTGGCCACTTTGCTTTCGTTCTTTTTTTTGGCGAAAGAGGGAAAACAGCAGCGGACACGTTCGCAGACGGCTTGCACACGACGCCCCCTCTCCCCATTTCCCCTCCTGTATCCAGTGTAACTGTATATTGCCGTCCTTTTTCCCTTGCGAAGGGCACAGACGGGAAAAGGGGAGAAAAGGAGGCAAATTGGTAAGCGAATAGGGAAAACGGGCGCATTTCCCTCTTTCCGTACTCTCTGTGAGCACTTGTTCTCTTAGTTCTTTTGTTCAACTGAATGGTGCATAGCGCAGACGGGACGTTGCAGTGGCTATCGAACGGCGTCGCTCTTGGCATCCTTTCTTTTTTGCATGCGTGAATGCCACTTCGAAGAGCGAGAGGCAGGAGTTGCGGAAGCGGGGTTGAAGGGAATGATTCGAATGGATGGACTCTCTTGGTGGATTGGTGAACTGGAAACGGGTTGCTGCGGGAAGAAAAGGGAGGGTATCGGGAAAAAAGAGCTTACGCATCTTTTCCACTAAGGTCTTGGGGATGAAAAGTCAGACGGTGCCTCGTGTGCGGCCCGCGGTTCTCCGTCTCTCTCTCTCTTTCCATGTCTCCTATTTTTGTAGTTATGACTGAGGAGATAACTGGAAATGAGAGTGGGCTCTATATGCAGGGTGTCCCAGCCAGAGTTAAAAAAATATGCCAATGCACTCTAAGACGACGCGACCAAATGCATGTTGCCGACTATTGTATGTAGTAAGTCGCACTATTTCTTTGTATTCTGCTTAATTGCATAATTAGTCAAGAATAATTAACCAACTTCTGAAGCAACGAAGTTGGGCAAAAAATCCCAATTAGAAAGTTGCAGAACGCTTTGCAAAACGTCCGATAGAACAGTTTCTAACTTTTTATCTATTAAGCATTAGTTTCTCTCCCGCTTACTGCAGATGCCCGCGAAATGCAATAAATAAATAAATAAAATACCCCGTGACATGTCCGATAGCGCGCCGTGATTGCAGTGCTCCCAAGCGTTCCGCGTACAAACGAACATAGCATTTAGCCGGGTGGGCTGCCATTTAAAGGCGACATGCAGGGCAACCGTTACCGCAGGGCAAGCGAAAACGGTTACTGGTGTCAATCGCATAACCAACGCCTGCATCGCTGCCCTATCGCGGCAGCAGACCCTCCTATATTTATTATTTACCAAAGAGGGAGGTTGCTTAACGACATATATCTTGGTGCATGCACGTTGAATGTATACGCTACTCGCAATCCCAACCGCAAGCTTGACTTCCTGCGCCGTAACGCTTTCAGAGCACCTTCAACCATAAAGCTAACGCTGCATAAAGCAGTATATTTCGACCTGAACGGCGTCTGCCGTATCTGGGACCAGAGTTAATATGTGCCCATCACATCCCTCGGACATGTCTGTAGTCGCTCTGTCTGATTGGTACTATCTAATTATTCCCGTCACGCTATAGTGCTTAATTCCTCAACGAAGCATACGTTAGCCTATACCTAATATATATTCACGCCGCAAATTTTCTTGCACCTACCTCTTATACAAGGTTTATTATTACCTGGTGTCAACAACGCAAGACGTAGAAGGGAGACGAGACGAGAAGACGACAGCGCAAGCGCTGACTTTCAACAACGTTTATTTGAAAGATAAACGGCTTCTTATACATTTGCCAACACATGTCATAGACAAGTCATTGCACATCATGTGAAGCACGCACGTTTTCGTACTCAAGTTAACGATTGCACTTGCAGAAACTCAAGTTCATTGTTTTTTGTTAGCCGCAAGGACGGTGTGCCAGCAAATTGTTCACGAAGTCTGGCAATCTAGGCTGCCTCAATAATCTCCCGAACTAGCTGGTCATTGCGTTTCGTTTTTTCAGCATTTCACAGCGTCTGAATTCTGCGGCACAAGCTTTAGAGGGACTGCCCCTCTAAAGAGATTATTCAGGGAGCCGCGATTGCCAGACTTCGGGAGCAATGTGTTAGCACACCGTCCTTGCTGCTAACAAAAAAAAAAAAGAGCTTTTGCAAGGGCAGTCATTATCTTGAGTGCGAAAAAGTGCGTGTTTCACATGATGTGCAATGACGCGTCTGTGACACGTGTGGGCAAATGTATAAGAAGCTGTGTATCTTTCAAATAAACATTGTTGAAAGTCAGCGCTTGTCGTGCCGTCTTCTCGTCTCGTGTCCCTTCTACGTATTGAGCTGTTAACACGAGGATCGAAAACCAACCAACCCATACTGCTATTTTATTATACAATAATATGTTGAAAATCCATCTCCTTTCTTGACCTATGGATGTGTACATTTCATTGCGTACGATTTAAAGTTGCTACACAACAGTTTCGAAGTTCAACTTGTACAAGAGAGGATGAACTATCTACAAGAGAAACGGCGATCGAAGAAGAAACAAATGACCCATGATACTAACAATGACATCGATTGGATTCATTACTGAATTTCTCTATGGGGATGCATATAACCCTATGGAAGTGTCCCAGCATCGAATTCCCGACAGACAGCGACAACAGGAGAGTCAAGTGCAAGGCCTAGATGTCGCAGTGTAAATTTGCAAAATTCTTTCAATGAAAGGAGAAGCGTCGGCAGTCCAGAAAGTAGGGGTCAATTGATTCGAATCGGTTGCGAAAGTGGCACAATGAAGAAATCGCCAGACCAGATCGTTGCATGCACGTATAAAGTTGTTACTTGACATCTCGGTTGAGGAAATTGTCTTGGAAGAAGACAGAACACTAATATGTGGCCCTCAAAGCACTACCGGCTCGTCTTCTGAGTCCAAGTAAGACATACTTGTATAAGCCTTCCTTCTCGTTGTCGATAAAGTTCTCTATATGTGTGTCACTCACGAATAGAGCTTAAGTAACTTTTCTTCCATGGAGGGATTACGTTACGTCAACGTAGAAGCAATATCCGTGAAGACCTGCAGACAGACCTCCCCTTGCTTGAATGCTATAAGACCAAAGCGAAAGACTCTAAAAATATTTTTTTGTTAGTACTCATTTATTTCCTTTTCGTTCAGCCTACAAGCCGATGCTATTCTGATATATCTGATATATAGCTGGAACAATGACCCTTATTTCTTTTTTTTCCTGCAGCGACCTTCTTCCATGTATCCATGCTAACCCCAAACGCAGCTTAATAACAAATCCAGCTGCGTCCACGCTGACACGTGATAGCCGCCAGGCGCAGAAAAGAAAGTGGCTGAAAGAATCTCGACCGTGATTACAGAATGGAGGACGCGTGCGCAAAAGCACTACCCGCGAACACAACACGGTGATAAAAACAACAGCAGCAGCAGCAGCAACAACAAAAACAACTGCTACAAAACAGCAGTAATCAATTTCCCACGCGAAAAAAGAAACACCAAAAAGGGGAGTTGCTGGAATAAAAATAGAAGAGGATAAAAGATAGGACATAAAAAATAGGAAAAAGCGAAATCTTATCGAGATAATGCGTTGTATCGGGAAGAAATCGAAGCGGTGGTGATGTAAAAGAGTGGGGGGGGGGGAGAATAGGAGGGCTAGAGGGGAGCAGGACATCGCTCATGCAACGACGGCTCGCGCGACAAGCCGAAACCCTGGCGCCGCGCCTTTGGCTCCCCAATTGGGGATTGCGGGCCAAAGAATAAGGAAAGCCGCTGCTTCCGCGCATTAGACAGCGGCAGCGCAGCAACGACAACAACAGCAACAACAACGAGAAATCCACAGAAAATCTCGACAGCTCGCAGAAGAGGCCGGGTAAAATGAAGAAAGGGCGCGCGCGCGCGCACGCAAGCGTTAAACCCGAAAGCCACCACCGCCACCTCTTCTATTAGCGCGGGTGAACGAAGGAAATAAAAAGAAGGCTCTGAGGAAAGAAGAACGAATGAGGAAGAAAGAAATGGGGATCCCTTCAGCTCACCAATCCATCGCTTCCCTCGGAAAGAAGAAAAAACGAAAGAGTCCCTGCATGGACTCGGCGTGCACGGATGCTCTCGATGTGTCGCGTGTATACCGCGTTTTCTGTAGCCCGGTGCCGCAAACTTCGACAATAATAACAATACCTCCCTCTCCCTTCAGCAAACCCTACCCTAGTGACACCCTCCCCATCATCCGGAGGGCAGTTGCGATGCTTTTCTCCTGCTTTTGGGAATAAAGGAACGCCAAAAAATCGGGGGGAAGACGACGGGAAAGAGCTTTCAAAACTAGGCCGAGCTTCCAGCGTGTCTTTTGGGAATAAAAATTAAATACTTGGAACGAAACGAACGAGAGAAGACGCAAGAAGGGGAGCTTGCCTGAATTTAATAGGAGAGCAGGAAGCGGAGACGGCGGACGTCCCCAGGCAACATAACCTTGTATATGACGCGCCGAACAAATGAGGGCGCGACTTGCGAGTGATAACGATCTGTGCGCCGCTGTCGGAGGCAACGATCTCTAATTCCTCGAGGAGACGTGGTGCGAGACACTGCGTCGTTTTGGTCACTTTCACTGCAGAAAGAGGCATCGAAGTGTCTTTTCGCACAATTTAATGAGAGATTTCGCCACTGAAATGGAGACATGAAGAACGAGTGTTTGTAGGAGCTGATAAGTCAGTTTGTATCCGTACACCTGAGACACAAATGCCGACGTTGGGGATGATGAAAGAAATCGAGAAGAGAAATGATAAGACAGACAGGCGCACTTCAAAGCCATGTTGAAAGAAAGGAGACATTCTGAAAACAGATATAGGAGGTATAGGAAAATTACAAGGCTCGTCCGAAGCCTCTTTTCGAGCCAGAAAGCCAAAGTTGTCGCGGATGTTGCATACACCGTGTATACATACATACATACATACATACATACATACATACATACATACATACATACGTACATACGTAGATACATACATACATACATACATACATACATGCATGCATGCATGCATACATACATACATACATACATACATACATACATACATACATACATACATACATACATACATACATACATACATACACCTCTTGGATTGGTGAACGTCACTCATTAATTCAAACATACTCCTGCTTGTACTTTTTAATATATACAGTGCGCAAAAAGCAGTACAAGCGCTTATTTTTCTCTCGCGTCTTACATGCATGATTTCCTCCTGTACCTAACATTGTCGTTTGCTCCGCTTCACGAAGGCTCTGAGTAGGGAACTACTCCCGAGTTCCTGCAACACGAGATATGACTCTTCAAATATCTTGTATGCACAAATATATAGCCCCCGAGCTGAGTCAGAAAATATACTAGCCGTGCTCTGTCATCGATTAGACAAGATGGTGTAGGTTTTCTGTTTTGATTTCTCTCGCTGATGTAGCCCTGAAAACCTGCCGTGGTTGCGCATAGTGGATATATGGTGTTGGGCTGCTGAGTACGAGGTCGCAGGATCGAATCCCGGCCCCGGCGGCCGCATTTCGATGGGGGCGAAACGCGAAAACACCCGTGTACTTAGATTTAGGTCCACCTTTTAAAAAAACCCAGGTGGTCCACATTTCCGGAGTCCCCGCCTACGACGTGCCTCATAATCAGAAAGGGGTTTTGGCACGTCAAACCCCATAATTTAATTTTTTAATGTAGCCCTGAAGGCTACTCACGTCTGATGCTGTTTTACAACGTGTTCGCTAATACTGACCCGTGCATAGTTGTTTTATCCTTTTTCCGGGGACCGCATTTCACCCGCTAAGAGCTTAATGTTACCGCTCAGCGCAAGATGCGCCCGCATGATTGGGAATTTACTCGATTGTTATCCCTGACTCAATCCGTTGTCTATGTTCTCGCGGGACCTTTTGTTATGAGATTGTATGTGTGACGCGAATAGTGCTGTACTTTCTGGAACGTATGCGAGCACCAGCGAATACTACAGTGGAACATGCGATGAGTCATGTATAAAAGCCGACGCGCTTAAGGTTTCGATTTCAGATTTCCACGATCTACGAGTGTGCTCGCCGCTGTCATTGTGGCTACGCTTGTTTTGCTGAGCACATGTTCGCCCAATGAATGTTCACTTTCGTGACTTGCGTTGTGCCGCGGTGGTCGCGCTCAATCTAACTAGAACGTGAAAATACCTAACACTTCTTGTGCGTAAATATAGTCACTGTGTTCGTGTACAGCACAGCATTTTCCGCAATATTTATCGTGCTATATGAGGGAGGCCGCGAGTTGCACAGCCTTAGTTTGTTTTAGTCAAAGTGAATTATCTGTAGTTCTTTTCAGCCACCAGCGGCCTTCAAATGTCTGGACGTTATCTACTGAGGCGCTGATTATACTCTATATGTGCAGATCATATGTGTTAGCATTAGGTCCGTATTCACACAGCCGTCATCCGCCCGGTTCCGTCAACGCGTCACATGAGCGGTTTCCGTCATATATGGGAGGACGCTTCTTCACCGGCCGATGTTCCAAGCAACACCGACGTATCCCCCCCTTTTTTTTTAGGAACAACCAGCGAAGCAATGACGGAAACCTGTGCCGTGACGTTGACAGAACGGGACGGATGTGTGAATCAGCCCCCATATAAATGCAGTCATACAACAGAAAAACACTTACAAATGCAACTCATAATGAGGCTATACATACGATTTCAAGAAAAGGTGAGTCTATCCGTTATCTTAGACACTTGCGCTGCCTGAACGTCAATTTCTGTCCACGTGACCCACAAGTCAGCATGACGAAACGTCGGTTCAGGGCTGCTTTGATCCCTCATTTGGAGGACTGTTACTAAAGAACGATGCATTCCCGACGTGTACGACGAGTCACTAACAAGTAAAAGCTTCGAGTCGTATCCAAAGTTACAGGGCGGTGCATTCGTCGACGCGTACACTTGACGTCGTTTTTATGCAAACGCGTTTGTCCCTAAAACAATACCGACATGACTCCCCGTATACTGTGGCCTTCAAAAGTCCGCGTCAGGATCCCGACGCGAGGTGAGGGAAAAAAAAGGGGGGGGGGTTCATTAAGTGGTGCAGAAAGCTGTTGTTGCAATTACGCAAAAAGGGGAGTGCAGTGAGAGTCCGCAAAGCAGAGAGAAAAGAAAGCGTCAAAAACTCCTCCGCGACTCCACGTCCAGACAGCTATCTCGCTATACAAAGGGACATGTAGAAGAGGAAAGCGAATCCGAAGGAAGGAAAACCGAACGGGAGGTGCCCAGATAGAGGCAGAAAGAGGAAGAGAGAAGATTGCGTATAGATACGTTGAACAAAAAATAAATGAAAAGAGAAAATAACAGAAAACCCAACAGTAAGAAAAGAGGAAAATAGGGAAGCGCAAACGAACGCCAAGATGAACAAGCGTTTCACTCGTGTCTGGTCGACCCTTCCACTATATACAAGTCGGTTTTATGCGCTACACACACTTCTTTTTTCCCCTTTCCTCTTTCCTAATCGTCTGCTCCTTTCTTTCTCTTTCCCTAACTGGCGCTCTTCGCGGCGGTCATTTTCTTCTTTCCTTTATTCGTGTTCTCTTCTTTCATGGCCGCCCTCTTCCCGCTTCGGCATGTATGGCCGGAGTGTGCCTCCCTTGCACGGATGACCGGCGTTGCTTCATCGGCGCCTCCCGCCGCATCCCTTTCAAAACGAGCGGCGAGCGCTAGCGTTGTCGACGGCGACGACCGAGGTCCGGGAGATTTAATCGATGAATTGATGGACCTCCCGGTTCTTTTTTTGTTTGCTTCTTCTTTCCCGCCGCCCGTTGTACGCGCGTGTGTGTGTGTGTGTGTGTTTGCGTGCGCTTGCGCGTTCGCTTATACTACAGGGGTGCCTTTCGCGCCACAGGGAGAACGGATGGGGAATAGGGACGCGAAGGGGAAAGGGGGAAGCGAGATGCGAGGAAGTCTGTAGAGGAAAGGGGAACGAAAGGAAAGAGTGGTAAAGGCCCCAAATAAGCAAAAGGCGAAAGAGCGCAAAAATAGGAACAGCAATAATGATACGTAGCCGGCTCGCAGTGGACGTTCGGTGCCGCTGGAGAGCTCTGTTCTGCTACTGCTGCTGTTGCTGCTGTTTCCGTTGTATAGCGGGCAATGGCACCCGATGCGTTCTTGATAGGCTGTGCACGCTACAGAACGTTGCCAGCGCTGTGTGCCAGTCCTCTTTATAGTACGTGCCATCGTTTGGCGGCCTTTCTTATTATTGCTTCTCGTTCGGCTGCGGTGCGTAGAGGGTGTATGATGTTCTCCATTCTTGCTTCGTTTTACGATGTCAGACCATTTCCTTTTATTGTTAATTTTTGTTGTTGTTGCGGTGCACGAGCGCGTTTGTTACTATGAACGAAAAGCAAAACGCTCAATCCGAAAGGCTGGGTGGCGTTTACTAATGGCTGCATCGCTATATGTATAGAATGATCATTTGATCGTAATACGGCCGGCCGGAAACAAGTGCACCTTCGACGGTGACGCGGCGAAAGGTCACGAATTGGTGGAACGACAGTAGCCAAACGCCTTCTCTCATATGTAAAGCACGTGTCTGTGTGTGTTTGTACATTTGTTGGTACGTGTTTGTGTGGGCTTTTACGATGACGAGAGTGGCAATACCACGGACGAGAAGGCAGACTTGATGAGAGGTGGAATAAATGCGGAACACGACAACGAGAATCGGGCGCGAGACGTGCCAAGCGAGCAGGCGCTTTTCTGAATTCGTGAACCATACAAAAGCGTATAATATTGCAGCCAACTTGGAATAAACGTGACCTTTTTTTCCAACTAACATCATCAGTCACACATGCGGTGCGTGTGATAAGCTATGCGCATTGTATCTTTGTCAAATACTCGTCAAACGCTGTCACATTGCCCTCGCGTCGTCCTCAAACCTTATCTAACGCCGGTATCCTTTGTTTGCGCCAATAGTGTATACGAATAACAATGCAATTATTTTTTTCTCCTTATGGGCAGTAATGCGAGGAGAAGGAAGACGTCCAGCCATACATACCCAAAACAACGACGAAATAATGGTTGAGGAAGAAATGTGATGAACTTCGGGTGTATCATCTTTATATCGAAACACCACCTTCGGAAACGTTTCACTATAACGTAACGAATTCCTCAATGTGGTAAACGGGATGCTCAAGGCCACTGAGGAAGCTATGTGGTAAACGGGATGCTCAAGGCGACAGTTTCCCACTATGTTTAACAGAGTTTTAACTACAGGAAGGTTAATCCCCGACACTATCGGGAGCATGAAGCTGCGTGGCGTATATGAAACAAACAAAAAGAAATATCTAGGAGGGAGCTTCACGCGACAATCTTCAAAACGTAGAGATGAAAAATAAAACGAAGGAGTCATGAAAAAGAAATGGCTGTGGCTTAGCTAAGGTTAAGCCCAGGATGCGAAGCATACTAGCCTTTATTTTAGTTGTTGAACCACTGTTTAGCCTGGTGAATTGCTGTTGCTTGGCTATATTTGGTTCGGCTAGACGAAGAAACAACTCATGCGTTACTCTGCTTCGCCTTCAAGAGTGGAACGCGACAGCGTTCCTGTCGACCCGCCAAGGGGTGTAAGACAATGGGCTACGGCGCAGCGACTACGCGCCCCGCATTGGACGCGGTGAGCGTCGAGCAACGCAGCGTTCGGCGCGGCAACGAAATGTGCGCCTGAGCAAGCGACGCACGCCTGAGCCTTAGAAACAGCTCGTTTCTAAGGCAACACCGCCTTCACTAGAGGCGCTTTTGTACCGCTTTGAAGCATCGTACTCGTGGCTCAGTGGTAGCGTCTCCGTCTCACACTCCGGAGACCCTGGTTCGATTCCCACCCAGCCCATCTTGCAAGAGTTGAGCCAAAGCCACCTAGAAACAAGCGCAGCTGCTTATATACCGCCGCGACGCCGCGAGCGACGGCGCGAGTTGGAGCCCCGTTTCTCCTCTGTCGTGACGTCACGGTGTCACGTGGTATTGAAGGCGACACCGCCGCGCTTGAGGAGCTGGGTTGGGCTCTAGTAATATGCTTCGCATAAAAAAATCACGCAGGAACTCCTCTGGGAGTTGTCTAAGTATGCATAAGCATTGTGCCACTTGCTCATGTCCCCACAGCGTGGTGTCATTATGGATGTTATGAAACTCGATCCGGCCAGTACAAACGACAGCGCTGCAAATGCACGCACTGCTGCGAACGGCGGCGCAAGGTGAAATGATGACGCAACCAAAGTACTGCAGGTGGCGGCGCCAGGTGCGCTGATCACGTTCCGATCATTATAAGCCGTTATCGCTCCTTAGCGCCTTACCCATTCTCGTCCAACCGTTATCAACGGTACGCCGGCGGTGGCTGTGTATGCCGTGGCCACGCGGGTCCTATCTGAAAGCGATCTGAGATGGGGACAGAGTGCGCCGAGTGTTGATAGCTTCGCGTGCGCTGTGTTTTCGCCGCTTAGTTCGCGTTGAAGCGAGAGTCAGCAGGAAGGTGAATTCGCTCGGTGCTGCGGGCTCTATATATAATAAATATATATATTGAACGCGATCGTCTTATGTGACGGATGGACAGATGGGTTTCCGCAAGGGTAGGCATCGAAATGCTTACGCTTAAATGCTTAAAAATTCTTAAAAAGGCATTCAAGCACGTGATTAAAAATGGTGATCACTATAATGAGCCCCGTGCACGTGGCTGGGCTCGTTTTGTCGTCTGCGGCGCGCGCGGCTCGGAAATTGTAACCCATGGCTAATTTCGTGGACGCTCCGAAGCTAAGAGTCGTCATGGCAACGGCAACAATGTCTCCCGGTACTGAAGCCGCGAAAAAAAAAATTATGGCGTTTCGCGGGCCAGAGCCACGATCTCATTATAAGGCACGCCGTAGTGGGGGACCCCTTACAAAAATCGGTTTGACCTTTCAGTCACTCATGAGTCACCTATCAGTCACCCCTGTCACCTATCTGTAGACTCGACCTTTCTGTAGACTAAGTCTGCAGAATGTCTGCAGACACCGTGCGGACTGCAAGTAGACTTGTCTGTAATATGCGTGCCCAGTGAGTGTGTGTGTAAATATGTATATGTATGTATATATACATACATATTCTGAACCATGACATATTTTATAATTACCGTTGAATAGTTTTGACCTTTCAGTCACCCATGAGTCACCCACCAGTCACCTCCACGTAGACCTAGTCTGCAGAATGTCTGCAGACACCGTGCGGACTGCAAGTAGACTTGTCTGTAATATGCGTGTCCAGCGAGTGTGTGTGTGTGTGTAGATGTATATCTATATATAAACGCATATATATACATATTCTGAACCATGACACATTTTATAATTACGGTTCAATAGGTCTGACCTTTCAGTCACCCATGAGTCACCCACCAGTCACCTCCACGTAGACCTAGTCTGCAGAATGTCTGCAGACACCGTGCGGACTGCAAGTAGACTTGTCTGTAATATGCGTGCCCAGCGAGTGTGTGTGTGTGTGTAGATGTATATCTATATATAAACGCATATATATACATATTCTGAACCATGACACATTTTATAATTACGGTTCAATAGGTCTGACCTTTCAGTCACCCATGAGTCACCCACCAGTCACCTCCATGTAGAGCTAGTCTACAGATTGTCTGCATATTGTCTGCAGACACTGTGTGGTCGGCAAGTAGGTAGACTTGTATGTAATATGCATGCCACATATATATATATATATATATATATATATATTCTACATGACACATTTTATAACAGTTAAATCGGCTTCACCTTTCAGCCACCCACGAATCACACACGCACACAAGCACACACACAAACGCACACACACACGTGTGCGCATCCTGAACCATGACACATTTTATCATTGCGCTCTGTTTTGCCATTTTAACATTTTGAAAACTTTGTCACTGATTGCTACAAGAACAGTCTGATAATGACAGTTATATAAATCAATTATTTAATACTAATTGAAATAAGGTAATTGTTACATAACGTACATTAAATGCAGCAGTTATACTATGGCTCGAACCGCAGCCTGAATTTAAGGACCTATCTACCGCGCGACGCCGACACCATCCATCCGACCACCGACTGCGTGGTTGCTTTCGGCGCCGGCCCCCAGGAGGCGCTGGCCGCGAGCACCGGTAAAATAGCGGGTGAGATTATTTTCCCGTCTTCACCTGGTCACCGACATGTCACGGCGTGCACGCGTGCACGCCATGTGCACGCCGCATTGACGGCGACCGATGAGGTAGTGTACATGCCGTGCCGAGAGGAATTGTGGCGATTTTTGTGTGTATTAATGATCCAAAACCCCTGTGACTGCATAACGTAGCTCTCAGTGTTTTTCGTGTGGTGTGCCGATACCAATTATCGTAGTTATGACCCGGTCGCGCTTTCTTTGTTACCGGCTCATGAAAAGCCGATGGTACTCTCGCAGCGCTCGCATTCCATCACAGTGCGCGGAAGAATTTTTTGGACGTTGTGCTATCACGTGCTGTAGTTCATCTGCAATTCTACGCTGTTGACGCCCGAGGCACCGTGCACAGACTGTCCTTCCTGCGGTACCTGTGCGATGCGGCAGCAGCTGTCACGGAGACTCGTTTACCGAGCACGCCTAGAAAGGTAAGTCCGGCGCGTACGCGCATTCTTGTGGTGCGTGAAGTGTGCATTTCTGTACGGATAACAAGATGATTAGTAACGTGACAAAAATGATCGTGCTTTTCGAATGTTCGTTCTTGTCGCAGGGGGCATTTAGCGAACAGTTTGATGAAAATTGCCCTAAAACGTGATGTTGCCAAAATCTATCGATTATTTGCTTTCTGCTGTGAAGTTTCCTTGCGCCGGGGACTGTTTGATTTGAATAGGCGCAAAAATTCAAGCAGGGAAAGTTACTATTTCTGTACGTAATTTTTCAGCGAGAAATCGCATAGCCATTTCTAGAGGTACGTCGATTTGTCGTGATCACAGCTAACGGCTGCGCGAGATGGCACCCGATTGCTGTGTACGACGCATGGCCAGATTTTAGCTTGTATGCAAGTTCTTTTATTTATATAGTGTCTTGGAGACAGCCTGTATTTCTTGCGTTGGGTGTCATGTGTTTTCGTGTATTTGTAAATGGTTCCGAGATTTCAACAACAGTATCTATCTTTAATGGAAAAAATTGTTTTCTCACATGAAAAAGAGGGAGTCTGTTCTTTTTCAGTGCATTGTCCTTTGGGGCAGGGCTTTGTTGCACCGCATAAATAAATTAGGTTTTCGAACGCTTATCACGTGTTAACGAGTTTTCTGCTTGTGCAATTCGCATTTGACTTGGTACAGACGTGCGTTTGTGTGAAGTTTTTTATTGTAGATTCATGTTTGCTCCAGTTCCATTTACATATTAACTGCCTGTAATGTAATAATCGTGTATTTGTGCAACCATGCAGCTTCATGTAGCTGTTTGTACGAGGCGTTTCACAATGTCACAAGTTTACAGTCTCAGCAGGGCTTACAGTAAACTGAACATTTCTGCTTGTTTAGGGATGTCACGATTTTGTGAGCCAGAGGAATCTACACCACTTGGGAGCCTGCGGCACTTCTGCAGGCTGAACAGCGCGTCAAAGCATCTGATTTGCATGCTGCCACAAGGTGTGTGCAAGACGGTCACTGCCACACACATGAGATGTCGGTACTCACTACTTCATTCCTTGGAAGCGATATTCTTGGTCCCAACCAAGCAGCCCGGAAGAAATCGGAGACAAATAAAATGTGCAAAGAATACTATTGCGTCTGTTATTTTATTGCATGCATGCATGCCAGTTCCCCATAGTGGGGCTACAGAAATTCTCTCTAATGTCTGCCTAAATGCTGTAATCCTGTGACCACAATCTCGACAGACTTTCTGCAGAAATGCTGTATCCTGCAGCTACACAGATTGAGCAGACTTTCTGCAGAAAGGGTGTACCGATTGGGCGCTGGGAGGTGACAGGGGGGTGACAGAAAGTCTGTCACCTGTCTTCAGATATTCTGCATCCCGGGTGACTCGGGGTATGCAGAATTTCTGCAGAAAAGGTGTACCAATTGGGCGCTGGGAGGTGACAGGGGGTGACAGAAAGTCTGTCACCTGTCTTCAGATATTCTGCATCCCGGGTGACTCGGGGTATGCAGAATTTCTGCAGCAAGTCTGCAATGATTTTTGTAAGGGACACCGGAATAATCTGGACAACCTGGGACTCTTCACCTAAATCTAAGTACACGGGCATCTCCACCCCCATCTAAATGCGCCTGCCGTGGCCGGGATTCGATCTCGCGACCTCGTGCTTATAGCAGCCCAGCACCATGGCCACTAAGCAACCACGGCGGGTGAGGCTGCCAACTAAAGGCATCAAGTGCGGCGAGCAGAAAGCCCGCTTCAGTGGTTGGAGAATGCGGCGACAGACCAGGGAGACGACGGCGTCAGACGACCTCGCCTTGCGAAGGCTGACTGCCTGAAGTCATCATGCTTGCTCCTATAGTTTCTAATGACTCATATACACTTCATTAGCGAACTTCCTCCACTTCAGAGATATCTGACAGAAACGTGCAGGTGTGTTCAGCGTAGGGGAACGCGTCACAGCGTGCATCGAATCGCAATTTTGTAAGAGATATACAGATATATGAAAACGTCACTTTGACAAATGAGTGTGTGTAAGGTTGCCCGTGACGCAAGCGTGCGCGTAATAATGGCCCACGATTAATGAACCAGGTTTTCCACCAATAGCAACGTCGCCACCACGTATTCTCAGCTAAGAATTAACACCGTCTGAGGAGTTTCGACGCAACGCTAAGCAACTATAGCGAGCGAGCGGCCCCAAGAAACTTCCAGTCCGTTTTTGTTCCAGACGGCAACGAAAAGGGTGTTTTTAAGTTGTCGCATTGTACGGAAAGCCTTGTTTTACCTTTTAAGATAAAAGAGAGGCGCGTAATACCTGAAGACCATTATACTTATAAACCTTCGTATTTCGCGAAATACGAAGGTTGTGGGTTCGGCTCCCACCTGCGGCAAGTTGTTTTTTCATCCACTTTAATTTCCACTAATTTATCGTTTCTTTATTTCATTTATTAAGCACAAGTAATTTCCCCTATGTTGTCCTTGGTGTCAGTGTTTGTTGGCTTCTCATGATATGACTTGTAAAATTGTGGTTATATACAGGGAAGGCGTGTTGCAAATCGGCGGGCTTCTGTTTTAGCGCACTCCTGGTATACTCGCCATTGCTGTTTTTGCTCACTAAAGCTGCGACATTTGACAAAACCGGAATCCATCCAGGTCTTATGTAATTTGCGAACTGCGCAAAGGTCGTATCAATGTATCGCGCTGAGTCGGTTAGGACGGATTAGCCCATCTTTCTTAAAATTTCCTACTCGCCAGTATACATACATACACACATCGAACGACACTGCAAAAGGGCCTAACTAGACAACTTTTGTTGTGTTATATTTTCACAGTCTGGTAATGTTGCAAGAAGAGGACATGGATGATGGCCCTGAAGAGGACGAACAAGATGTTGCGAGAAGATTTTGTGCAGAGACCCACTACTAATGATATATAAAACGTATGTGGGCCCATTTTAGAATTTGGATGTGTGCTATCTTATCGTGCGCCAGCTTATAAATTATGCCCCCTTGTTCTGCTTGAGCGGGAAGCGCTGCGATTGCGCTGCGGATTATCGAAATTTGTTGCTCATAGCGTATTACATCAAGAAGTCGGGTTGCCCTCAATATTGTGCAGGTTTACGTTTGCTCACGGTGCAAACATTCTTAAATATGTACGAAACCCCTATTAGAAAATTGGAAAACATATTCATTTCCCAGCCTACACTATTCCGCACTAGCCTCGGTTTCACACACCACAGGTGGTCTTTGTACAAACTTTGATTAATCGCGTAAATGTACGTGTCTGGGAGGTGCCACCTGTTTGTGATGTGCGAAAGAGTCTACAAATCATCTATGATGACATGTACTTAAAAAATGTTAAACTTTTCTCTCCTAATATATTAAATGGACTATTACAAGACCATTCATTCAGTTTAGCTATAAATACGGTCATTGCAACAAACGCCTCACAGTGACAAGAAAAATCTATTAATGGCATTTTCATGCTTTGTCGTAGCGAGTATCTATACTATATTATGTACATATTTCTTTTTCCTTTTGTGCCAAAGCCTGTGTGCTTCATACATTTCCTTGTGCCCGCTTGTGCTGTCATTGTGGGGGTGGCTTCCCCATGAAGCTACACCTCTGTCCTTCTCTCGCTCGATATATATATATATATATATATATATATATATATATATATATATATATATATCGCCTGTCTGTATATCGACCGATGAAGTACTGCCCCAGCAAGCGTACCTTTGTTCTGTGTAGGAAGAAGTAAATTAATTTCTACATAAAAGGAAACAGCAGTTTGGCTTGAACTCGTTTTGTGTGATAGCAGAATTCTCAAATAGTGAAGCGTATAAATCCACCCAGTTTGTGGTACCTGCATTGGGTTCACATACAAGTTAACTTATATTAGGCAAATAGGAGGATAGGCAAAGAAAACTTCGCTTAAAAACTCAATAAGGCTCTTGTGACCTTCTCCGTGCAAGAGTGGTTGGGCATTGGACAGTCGCGAAAGTATGCTTCTTTGTTATTAGGCATGAAGTGAACCTTTTCTTGGCGCAATGTTTCCGAGAAATGCGGTCAAAACATCCCGGAGGATACTTAGCATGGAAGGTTCTTGTAGGCTTGAGGATTGACTCTTTACAAAACAGAGCAAACAAAAATCAATGATTGCGTTGCATTTAGAGAGCGACGCAAGAAACGAAATTGATTAAAAAAAGAAGACAATCAAATTGACCAACTGGGTGCAGACACAGGACTGGGTGCTACGCAAACTAAAACACGATGTGGTCAACTTTATGTCATATATTCTGCCATACGGATTACCCGTGTTTTGGAGAAAAAACAAAGACAAAAAGAAGAAGCGGGAAAGAAAAATCGAGTTAGAACACCGAGAACACAGGAAATTGCCCGCGGAAAACAAATGCCAGGCGTTCAAGAAAGATAAGCCCCGAAGGAACGTAACCACTTTTTGTTTGTTTGTTTTCTTGAACACAGCCCAGCGCGTTGGCAGAACAGGGCACATTCAAGAAGGCAAGTCCCCGTTCAACGCGCGCAGAGATTAGGAAAAAAAAAAAAAAAGAGCAAGAGGCCAGTTCGAACCAACCCCCTCGCAGGACGTCGCACGAGCAATATGGCGCTGCTTACCGTTCTTCCAGACTCCTACCACCAAACCCAAAGAAATGACAAATTCTACAGAGGCCAGGGGGTCCGAGATGCGCGGATCACCGGAGCGAGCAGAAGGACCTGCATAGATGTATTAAAAGAAATATATATATATATCCCCATAACCATACTCCAAAATCAACACATCACGGAAGAGCAAAGGAAGAAAGAACATCGCCAGCAACCGGACGGTCCCCTGGTGGCGAATTATTGGACTTCAAAAAATAAAAAATACATATATTTAAAAAAAAAGAATACTCGGGACAGCGAACGGACGACATCGAATAGGCGTTCCACGCAAACGAATCGATGGAAGTAATAAGAGAGAAACAGGAGTGGGGAACGCCTCGGGCGATGCCGGTCGTATTCGCATTTAGAACGCCATTGGGCAGCGGACAGGAGACCCACCATGCTCCGTTACTCGCTTCATTTTTGTCCTTCCTTATTTTTGTTTAAGAAAAAAAAAAGTCCTGTCCCTTTCATTGCCTCTTCTTCTTGTATGCCGTTCCGCGCGCCCCCTTTTAAGCGCTAACGGAAATTGATGAACGCGAATACCCACGGACGTCGACGCCACCCGCGAAGCAGCGGCCATGGGAAGAAAAGCCAAGGGGAGAGAGCGGCCGGGCAATGGACATTCGCAGAGCTCACACTGCGCTATCCTGTTTCGTAAGTAATTCTGTGCAGTGAATGCGCAATGCTGCTTTGCGGTATAGGAGAAGGGGAAAAAGCCGATCTATACACCGCGTCATTAGGCACGTCAACGTGATCGTTAACTCGGTTGTCCGCAGACACCACTCCAACGTTCCAATGCGTAATATGAGAGATCCCGCCACAGTGAATTCAATTTGAGGCTTCTTGTTCTGTGCCTGTGCACTTTTGAGTAATATATGTCGCAGCACGTGTGAGTAATAAATTTCAAACTCGGAACGTAACAAAATTTAGAAAGACAATGCGAATTTTAATCCATGGCACGTGCTGCTAGGAGCAGCGCAAATCGAACAAAAGCAAGCTTGTGCATTGAACTTAACCTGCAAGGTAACGAATAAGATTGACAAAACCAGCATGATATCCAAAAAGGCAGGTTGTTTAGGAAAGCCTGTTCTAATAATGAAGCCTACGCTCTCATATTTTACAGATAAGTAAAAAAAATGAAGAGCTCAATGTTAGTAAACAAACAGAAATATTACGGGAATAGAAAGAGGTCCACTACGTTGACATTTACTCACTGTTCACCTCTCCTAGCAATAGTTGCAAAATAGCTTTCGTAATCTTGGTCACGTTTAATACTATTTCTCTTATTAAGTAAATTCTGCAAGCTACTTATGTGTGGCCCCAAGCACTAGTGGGTAAATTTCAAAGAAGTGCATTGCACAAAAAATTATGTAAAGAAAAGATTAAATAGATAACGACAACAAAACAACACCCCAGGAAAAATTCACGGCGGCATTGTTTCATAGAAACTTCTCTGCCTGCAAGTAATCTTACAGTGGCGCCACCAAGACTTTGTGACGTCACGTTCTCAAGCTTTTCCATGGGCGTGTCGCAATCCTGGTCACTATTGAAGACGGACGCCAATCCGTATTTACGCCACCTTGCGTCAAAAACAGCAACTAAGAAAAAAAAGCTCCGAAAAGTACATGTTATCGTTGTATCTTAGCATTGGGTGTTTCAACCAACGAAAAACACAACGCATCTTACAATTAAGCGCACAAAAAAAGCGTGACCACATCTTCTAGTGCGCAACCGCCGGCCTTCCCGTCGAACTTTCAAGCAGTCTGGTCCGTTGCCGTCTTGTTTGGACAGCAAGGTAGCCTATACACCGTTTTTGACTTCGGTTTCGCGAAACCTGTTTCTTTTGCCGGCTCCGTTAGAATTGGAACGAGGCTTCAGATGGCCGCTGTCCGCTTGGAAGTTTTTGTAGCCCTCTACGCTGAGCATTGGAGTACAGACCACGTGGTCACAAAGCTACAAACAACCCGAAGTAGTGCGTAGCGCGCGCACACGCTTTCCGGCGACTACAACAACAGTGTGGGGGCGAGAAATTTGGAAGCGGGGTTATTGGCGCAGAAAAATGAAGTAAAGGAGGGAGAAAGGAAGAGCTCTCCCTGCTAGTGCGCTCGGTGGGACTAGACAGCATGTAGGGAAGGGGGGAGGCTGAAAATAGGGAAGAAAGATCAGAGAAGAACTTAACGAGGAAAGACGAGGTAAAGGGAAGTTGGTTTGGAGGGAGCGGGTGAAAAACGAGGGGAATTAATTAAAGAGGAGCGAATGAAAATGACATAATAATAGGGAACAACAGATGATGAGATTACATAAAAAGGCACCGATAAATAAAGGTGAAATAAAATTAAATAGAAGGTAGAAAAGTCGGCACAATTAAAGGTGAAGCGAATCCAGAGGCAAAGTGCCGTGGTGATGTTGCAACAAGGTGGGCAGACATGAGGAAAGAGACGCCTGTTCAAACGATGAAACGCAAGAGTATAGACGCAGGCGGTGACCTTGAAGCTACGATAAGAAAAAAGAAACTGGGTGGTTAGGGGCCCAAGACGAAAGGAAAAAAATCAAGGCATAAAAATGTTTAGGTGTACATATATAGAGACAGAGGAGGATAAAGAAAGGTGAAGGAACCAAACACTGAAGAGAGCGAGACACTGAGTATGGACCCACGGAGGTTGAGAAGCAAACACCTCGCACCACGTGGGAATGCGAGGATAGACAACACAGATTGGCGTTACTTTACAGTGTTTCTTAGTGACAGCAGCTTCTACCCTATTTTCCCAGTGCCTCATTTCTTTCCACTCTGCGCGAAACTGTGCTCTCTCTCTCTTCATTCCCATACCCCCTTTCCCCATTGCAGGGTAGCAAACCGGGCGTGCGTCTGGCTAAAATCCCTGCCCTCTCTCTCTCTCCTCATTATTGACATGGGTGCGTAATGGTATACCTGCCCATCAGCACGGGAAGATGAAATAAAACAAATGCGATGAACTTACCACATCTGGCAAAAGGGGAAAACGCGGCGGCGGTGAAAGAAGTTTTGCTGTAAGTTTGCGCTTAACAGAAGTAAAAGTGGAGCGGAGAACTTATCAGAGAGCATAGCAGCATCGAAGACGTTCGGGAGAATGGGCAAGTCGTTCTTTCTTTATTTATTTGCATACTATACTGGCTCGAAAAGGCACATATGTTACATCGATTGAGTATCAGTGCGCAATCTTGTGCCTTGTGTTATTGTGGGCGTCGGTATTGCCGTTACTTTCACCTTGCTTTTACACTTTTTAGGGCTAGCTTCCAATTTTTTCTACCTGCACGAAAATCATTGATAGCTTAGACATAACAATATGCGCTAACAAAAAAAAAAATGTACCGTGTTGCTAAAGTCGATTATCAGCGAACGGCTCCATCACAAAAGGAAAATAATAGGGGTGGGCGAATATTCGAAGTTTCGAATACGAATGGAAAATCATATCTGCAGTTGTTTTGTTGGTAATGAGTGGTCTTGTGTTCAAATCTAATGCTAATTGCCCGCTATCGTATGCTGTCTTTTTTTTTCACCAGTCAGCACAAATAAGCATGATACGTAATTTTACCGATATAGAGATACCTGCTCTAAATATGTGCGTCTGCGTATGACTACTCGATATTTCGATTCGATATTCGATGCTTACTATCGTATTCAATTCGTATTCGAAAAACTTATTACAGTTTAGGGACGTTTAACCGCACAATATAATGAACAATGCTTTATTGCAACAGCACTAGCTGTCCCGACTAGTGCCAATAAGCATTCAACTTTATGCGAAGGACCTGCAGTGCTGGACAAACTTGAAGGAAATTGGCGACAACGGGATGGCAGCGATGACAGCTTGACTAACACATCTTGCAAAGAAAAACAGCGGTTTGTATGCGTGCTCAAATACGGGGTCCATGGTTGCCGATGGGCACCAGGGAGGAGAATGTCGAAAAATGAACGCGATGGCACGTTTCCACCGTTTCCGCCTGAGAGCGGCCTGGTTTCCACCAGGCCGCTCTCAGTCTCGGCGTGAGATGATCTGCGGCCGGCATACTGTCCGAAAGGTCCTTCTCTCGCCCTACGAGGTGCAGCATTGGCGTGGCCTTCCTTCTTTACATACGCATCTTAGCGGATATATATATAAATATATATATATATATATATATATATATATATATATATTAGTAATGTTGAAGAAGGCTAACTGCAGAAAGCTGACCAGACTTAAGAAGGATGCTTACTCTTTTTTTATGCCTTTGATTTTCTAACCCCCCCTTACGTAATGCCCCATAGGGTATGTAAGGTGTTTTAAATATATATATAGCTGACGACGACGACGAAAGAGTTCCTTGGCTGACATACAAGTTAGAACAGAGCCGTCTTTGCAATGGGAACGATGTCGATGACTGCTGCGTCGAAAGGCGTGCGGCGACCGACCACAGCGTCTCGCACCAACTATATACGCGTGCATGTGCGAGCCCATTGTAAGAGACAAATACGAACGACAAAATGGAAGCAGTCTTCAAATGGCGGAATTGGGAAATAAGGAAATGAGACCCGAAGCATTGCTTCCCCAAAGGGTGCAAGAGCGGCTAACTCTGGGGAAAACGGGATAGATAGCTATGCGCAACGTGTAGGTTAAAGAAAGAAAGAAGAAAAGGAAGCTGAGCGAGAGAGAAAGAGAGAGAAGGAAGAGAGAGGGGAGAATCTGGAATCCTCGCACACACAGACAGCGGTCTCCCGTGTGGCCGGCAAGTGTGCTTTCGTCGAGGACCGCGCACGAGAATTCGCTGGTGAAAAAACAAGGAAAAGGAGTAAAAAGGGAACGAAAGGGGAACGAAATAGAAATATTAAAAACAGGAAGTGAGCGACGCAGTGGTTCGGTCTGGACGCAGGGTCTGCCGCCGCGAATGGGGAGAGAATGGGATGAGGGAGGAGCGGGCGGTGGCTGGTGGGCCTTTCGGACATTTAAGAATCGATCGGCGGCCTATCGGGATTGGACGGAGCAGCGCCGGACACTGACCCAACGCGCGCGCATGCATGCGCGGGCAGCTTTTACGAGCTTTTTCTTTAAGTTTTTTGTTTGTTTCCCTTTCTGCCCCATCTCAACTCCCGCTAGGCCCAACTGCACCGATGTAGCTTTATCTTACTTCCTGAAATTCGAAGCTCGCTTTCTTTTTCTTTTTTTTTTATTTCTCGCTCAGTTTTCTGTCTTTGGTCATTCTTTAGTCGACAGCCCCCTCGCGCGTTCCCGGTGCACCCTTCTCCCCCAATCTTTGCTTCAGTTTCCTCGCCCTCTAAGCTTGTTTTATACCCTTCCTCGTTGAAATTGAATCAATATCTTGATGCTCGGACTGAGCCGTAAAAAAAAGGGACCGGTCCGAGAGCCCTCTTTTGTTGGACCGCTCGTATAGATTCGCGTAGTTCGATGAGTCTCCATTATCTTTTTGATGTTGTTTGGTGGTCAGCGCTGTCTCCTTTCGCTAATCGCGAGCGCTGTCGGAGTATTCGGGAACGAGAAATGTTCGGCACGAACGAAACGCTTCATTGGGAATGCCACTCCCAAACTTTAGTTGGTGCAGTGGCTCTCTGCCGAGCAAATGAGCTGTAATTCTAAAGGCGTGACGTATACGACAGCAGATTCTTTGTTACGAGATAGAGGAATCTGACGCAATACGCGATAGAAAGGAAAGTGTCAGCACCTATATTGAGCTGTTTCATTTACCGAGCGCGCGCACAAACAACATGGCAGTTTTAACATCACCAAAGTGAGGTGCTAACGCTGCCGATATGTGTAATTAAGTACACCGCGGCTATAGCTTTACCAGGCTCAGACGGTGTAATTAACGCTTTCCTTCGCACTGCGATGCAGATTATTTTTTCTGCAGATAAGTTTGCTATCATTACCGGGATGTTTCTCGTATCCTGTGCCACCTTGTGTGTGAAGTTAATTTTATTACGTATTATGTCTATCAGAAAAAGAGTAACCATCCTCATTTATCAGCCCAGACATCTCGTAAACAGTCTCTACTGCTTTTATAAGTCAGATTGGTAGCGCGCATCTCCGAATGTTTACTGCATATTATTATATTTAGAACACCTTACTCTAACCCCCCTTACACAATGCCCCATAGCGCATCTATGGGGCATTGTGTAAGGGGAGTTAGAAAATCAAAGTTTATCACCTAAATACTAATAATCGTTTGAACGTGTTGTATTTCTTTATTATTGTACCCTCCCCCTCTGCAACGCCCTTCGGGGCCCTCCCTGAACGTACTCTAAATAAATAAATAAATAAATAAATAAATAAATAAACATCCATCTTTACTCCTGTTTACGTCATGCCAAAGCGACAGGACGTTTCTCGTACTCAAAGACAAACACAGGAGCAAGTTTCATATCAATACAAGCAGAGCAACAAGCTCCGAACATTGCAAGAAAAAAAAGAAAGAAAAAACAGAAGACTGCAATCGGCACGTTACTCGAGGGTTTATTCGTTCGAGCTTAAGCGAGCGCCCGAAATCAGCCCAAGCGGATCGCTTCAAACGCGCGTTGCTTTCAAAACACCAGGCAGTACACTCGCCGAGTCACACATGACTAAACAATCGCCCTGCGAAACAGAACACGAAGCTCACGTCACAGCCGCATGGCGGCGCTCTCGGCGCGCGTGCACCGGAAGTGCGTAAGGGACTGGCGTCGGACGCGGGAACGCCCCTCGGCATGGGAACACACGTGTCCGCGTTTAGCCCGGGAAGCGGGCTCGATTGTTTCTCCCTGTCGGGTCCCCTTCTGGAAGCGAGCATGCAAACAAATAAACTGGTAATAGAACAGAATTGAAAGAAGAAAAAAGAAACGGATTACGGAGGCCACCATCGGTCACGTCTAAACCGGTGGCTTTGTTAATTTCTGGGGCACCAGCTATACTTATTCTGCGAGTATATATTGCTGCGTTTCTGTTCCATATGAGTGAGCCGTTCGCGTAGTGGATATGATCGCGAATGCTTGAGCAGATGTGCTTGAAGATAGCATTGCAGTGCAGATTACGGGCGCATAGCGGGGCTATAGCGGACGATTTGTGAACTTTCATATGGATCAGTTATTACTTTATTATCGATGAGAACATCGAGGCCTGTATCACGGTGAAAGTGAGGAAGCAAGTGCCGCTCTATTGACGCATTAAATTAAATTAAACTTTTATTTAGTGCATATAGTATTACATTTAGGTGGATAGTTCATTCATATCGATTCATATTCATTGATTACATATTTATTCATGCAAACCAAACAACGAGTGCACGCATAGCTTGAGAGAGATTTGACGAGCAAACAATAAAGAAACACACAAGAAAGAGTAAATATTACGTGCTGCGGTCACTTATCACGAAAAAAAAAAGTAATTAAAGACGCACTGAGAAGGAGAAAAAGAAATAAAGTATTGACAACCCGGATAAGAGAAATGTCAATACACAAGTATCAATTAACACAAAATTAAATTAAAGAAGTAATAGCGCTTTATCAGACGGGCAGAGTTGCTGAGAAAGAGTTGTGTTGGAGTACTTCCAGAACTCGAGCATCAAAACGTTTATTATTATTATTTTTTTTATAGTTTCGCCAAGAAAGACGAAGCATTGACAGCGATATCAACAGCTTACCTTAGCGCTATAACAGTTATGCCGGTGTTATAAATATAGGCGTTTGCGACATTTTGGCACTACGCAGCGCGCAAGACAACTCCCGCTGTGTAAGAGGAACAGCGCCCTGGCGGCCACCAGGCGTCCCATACCGCTCGCGTTGTGAGGCGCGCCGCCAGAGGACGTTGCAGACGTCGCATCTGGGTGGTGCGTAAGATGAGACCGATGGTAAACCGTGGGCGTTAGTCAGCGTCCAGTAAAACAATAGAGAGTTTCAGTTGAGCGTTTACGGTCGGCTGCGCTCAGATTTAAATTTGATAGCAATCTGCACGCAACCGATTAAGGGGTTTAACATGTATACGCGTTGTTGTGCGCGCGCTACAATGCTCGTGGTAACAGCGGCACGAAGAGCGCTTCCCTCGCTCCTTGCGCTTTTGTTAGTTTTGCAACGGAGTTGATAGCGTGTCGCTCACGTCTCGCAAAGGTTAACTCATCGAAATTGTGAAAACTAAGCAGTTCCCTGCATGGCCTCGACGCCTGAGATCTTAGCGGAACGGAGTGTATATATAAGCGCGGCGCAGATAAACTAGGAAGCATACATCGCAAAATAATCTACACCCTCAAAAGTCAACAAGGGTGTAAACCAGCCTATATAACTAACACCCGTACACCCCAAAAAGGGTGTAAAGGCGTAAGTTACAGACAAATTGTAGTGTAGAGTAACCCTAGCTAGTTAGTACGTCATCACGGTTAACTTTGCCGCATTTATGAATGCGTGGTTTCCTCGAGCTCGTGATTTGTTGCTTTCCTATCTCCTTCAGGCGCCATTCAATTATGCCCACTGGAAATTTAAACACCCCTTTTTGCATCTTACCGTCGTCCAGGATACAGTATTGGAACACGTTGTGGCTCTGAATGCTTGGGTAGCCTTCGTTTCATCCACAAATATGAACTCCAGGCCTAAACTTATTTAATTAATTTTGCATTTAATAATACTGCCACCCCGACGGCTATTACAGGGGCGGACAGACAAAGGATGTGAACCTTACAGCCATCCGTCTAGCTCGCGGTATTAAAGCAGATGATCATTTATGGGGTTTAGTGAGGCAGCTGGCTATGAGGGAGCAGTGATAGGTGGCGGGCCACTTCCTCTCGAGCGAAATTCCTCAGCTGAAGTACGAGAGCAGAATGATCGGAATGGTCGAGACTGAGTGAGCCTGTGTGACGTTTTGGAGGGCGACGTTCCGTTGGCACCGCAATTCGTCGAAAATCTGAAACAGGTTGAAGAGAACGGCGACACTGGTTGGACTCTTGGCAAGCAGCATTTGAAACGCGTCGTCTTCAGCACCTTTCAGAATATGTTTGGTCTTCTAATCATCCGTCACGATTGGATTAACACGGCTGCCGAGATCCAGCACATCCTCAATATAGCTGGGAAAAGTCTTGCCCGGCTGCTGTGCTCGCTGGCGTAAAGTGCTGTTCGCCGCATAGCTTGCGGACCGCGGGGCGGCCAAACACATCGGCGAAATGTGTCTTGAATGCGGACCAACTCGAAATGTCAGATGCGTGATTCTTAAACCACAGGTTCGCGACGTCAGCAAGGTAAAATATGACGTTGTTCAGTTTAGACTGGTCGTCCCACTTATTGTGAGCGCTTACACGCTCATAGGAGGACAGCGAGTCTTCGACGTCATGTTCTGCGTCCCCGCTGAAGATAGCTGGGTCCCGCTGACGGAAAACATCAACGCAAGTGACACGGGTAGCCATGGGTTCAGTCACTGCGTTGCTCGCGCCAGTCATAGTGTTGGTGGGCAACGTACGAGTGCGTAGCTTCACGGTGAATTGAGGGATTCCAGCAACCTGCATCAAATGTAATGTGATTTATTTACATAGGGGATAATAAGTCTAGCAGCAACCTAGCAGCAGCGAACAGCACGAGCTATCTTGTTGTTGTTGCCTCAAAACATGGTTCATACCCACGAAGGGGATTGGCTACGTTGGATGGATTGAAACGTACACCCAACAACGTACAAAAAGGGGTAAATGCGAACAATCAGAACGAAGCATTTGGCAACTAACTGATAACACAGATTTTTAGAGGACCTATACATAAACTAAATAAAAATATACTAAATAATAAAAAAAATAAAAATAAAATAAAATGTCCCACAGTCGGTACCCAAGCAGCGTAACCTTCCGGATGGTTCAATGAACCTGCGCAGAGCAAACTATCGAACCATGGCTTGTGCCTAAGTGACAGGCACCAAAAGACAAAATGTTTGGTGTTGCAAGTGCTAAACCCAGGTTACTAGTTGGAAATATAAGGAACATTCTGCGGAGGGAGGAGAAGCGGCGGCAAGAAGGAAAGTAATGGACAATAGTTTCCGGTTCATTACACAAGGAGCAGAGGTAGGCTATCGATAAACCAGATTTATCAAGGTAAAAATTTAGGCTCGGAACTCTACAGTGGAAGCTTGATAAAGACAGCGTGCATTGGCGTGAAAGGCGTTTGCTCGTGTTCCACCAAAATTTTAGGCGTCGAAAATCATCTGCAGAAAGTATGGATGATTCATTACAATTCGGCAATAAAAATGGGGTTAGATCTAACTCCTTTTATAAAAGAGAAATCAGGTAGAACATTTAAGACCGGTCCATTTAGTGATGACGATGCGAGTGAGTCAGATGATTCGTTTAAAAAAGATTCCACTATGCCCGGGGACCCAGACAAAGCGAGCTTCAGACAAATTGACTGGCACAAGAGTCGAAAATATGCTCAACAGGTGTGACCGAATATTAGAAGTTAAATGAGTGCAGACCGAAAGCGCATCTGTAACACTATTACTTTAGCTTTCTTTGAAACCAATTTTCGGATGGCCAGAATAGTTGCCAGAAATTCGGCAAGAAATATTGGACTGTAATCAGCAAGACGTAGAGCAAAACACCAGTCAAGCTGATTTGAAGGGATGCCAACACCGACCTTCTCTCAATTTTGTATTGCGTCCTCAGAAATTATCAAGTGAGACGGAGATTGACTCAGGTTATATTGAAGGAGACCTTCAAATATGAGCGCAGGAAGAAGTTTTGCGTGTTTTGGAAAAATACCAACAAAACTCAGTTTTACCTTGAACGAAAGAGATTTTGGAGAAATCAGTCTCGGTAGACGGGCTTGAAGTTTTGATAACAGCGCTCGAATAAGAACAGCTTGTGGCTGTCGGTAACGCCGCCAACCTGCTCAATTAAAGATAACTGATGAAAACAGGTTGCAAATGGGACAGGGATTCATCGTAAAGCTTCAGGAAAGTCAGGACAGTAATTTGCTCAAATATGGATTCAAGCGGAATAATTCCAGACTCCAGATAAAGCACATTGTTAGCCACGATACTTGGCTGCCCACGGCAGATGCACAGCGCTTGCCTTCCCAGCAGTATTAAAGGCCGTAGCTTGCTGCGCATCCTGAAGAAAAAACACAGTCAAATTCGAGAATGCGGCGGTCGCAAAGTTTACAAATCATCGGCAATGCGGCTCTGTGCATCCTTGTGTTTTTATTACTGAACCGGCGTTTTTTAAAATCTTGCTGCATGCTCTTCGGCGTTTCTTGTAACTTGAAGTGCTAAATCTAACCTCCGCTTGTTACAGTTGGCAGAATTGAGTTTTCTCTCCTTGATGCAACACATTTTATTCAAATCAGTTTGGCAGTTACCTAATGAGAGTATTGAAGTATTTATACGTTTCTCACGTATTTGAACATGATAATCGCAGTAGGTTCCGACGTAAAGCTTTCTATGAACTCAAAAAGTGTGTTACGTGGTGGGGCCACAGTTGTAAGGCGCTCGCGACTGAATTCAAAACCAGCGGGACATGTTAGTTTTGGCACCGTAAACATAATACCGCGTTCTCCAGCGGCTCCTCCAAGCCCCGACTGGAAAACAGCCAGCTAGATGCCGAATCCTAAAAACAAACCTAAACAAAGCAATAAAAAAAAAAGATTACCTGAACGCCGCTTGCAATCTCCAGTACCGGGTCGTACTGCATCGCTGTTTGCATCGCCATCTATCCGGGGTTTCCCTGGGAAGCCAGAACGTGCGGATTGTTGTTCCAATGGCTCACTTCCCCAAACTCCCGCTCCCCTTAACTCACACAGTCTGCATACTCGCACGAACGTTGCGTAAACGCGATGCATGGATGCATGAAGGTTTTAAAGGTGTATGTACTACTATGTATTTATGAATCGGCTTCAATCTCTGGCGTGTCAAAGGCCGGCCAACTGGTGGTGGAGGAAAAGGAAACACGGGAGACGAATATGAAGCGGAAGGAACGTGAAGGGGGGATAGTAAGGAACGCCCCCTGTAAGTGTAGATATATGTACGCAAATTTCTGGGTTGCAAAAAAAGAAAGAAAAGCTTCTTTGGGCTTCGTTTTATTTGTGTTTGTTTACCTTTACGCGCCGCCACCGGTATTCAGCTGTTTTTTCGTAGGGCCCGGAGAGGGAGAAAGACGGCGCCGCGCAACGTTTATTTTGGTCGTCTGCTCGACGGCGTCTGCAACGGAGCGTATAAAAGATGACCTATATATCATTTTTCCGTTTGGCACGCGCAAAATAACACCCGAGCAACTGACGTGACGCTTTTCTGATTGCTTGCTTGCTTATGCTCTACTATATCCAACATTTGCGTTCTTTCATTCTTGAATATCTGCCAGCTACGCTTTGCTATGTAGCCTTTTCATGTCTTTTTTTTTCATTTTATTTTTCACCTCTGTATGAACTTCCACACGAAAATCCCGGTTCAATCGCGTAGCAGACGACGGTTCTTATTCTCTTCAATTGCGTATCTTTATTTTTTTATTTCTTTTTAGTTAGAGCGTTTAGGACTATATTCTTTCTCACGGCAGCCGAAGCGTGTATTTGTTCATTTATTACGACGTATTATATTGGTGTCAGGCTACGAAAACAAAATGCAAAAAGAGAAAGGGACGTCTAGGCGTACATGGCCGAAATTTAAAAGAAGGTGAAAAAAAGTAGTAACGAATAGAAGATTTTGTAAACGTCACGGGCCAACGGTCGCACACCGCGTATTGACGATATAATTTTATTTACCGGCTCGGATCTGTGATTGCATCGCACACAAACATTAGTCATTTGCTACTGGGTACGCCCTCCCATTTGCTCGGACATGTCTGTGACAGCCCTTCCGAGTAGTGAACTATTTCATAGTTGTCCTTAATTGTAGCGAGCGCAATCACCATGGCTACACCATAACGTCAAGTCTGCACAAATACACACGCACAGAGCTGCAGAAACGGCTGAAGCCTGAATTGGTGTTCATTGTGCCACACGCGATCACGTGCTGTGATAGTGCGTGGCGATCACGACTTGCTGTGATCGTGTGTCTGTGTTCTCTGTCTTTCTCTCTATTCCTTATATTTTTGCGTTCACAGCTCTCCGCAGTGCAGAGTAGCAAACGGGATTTTACGTTCTGCCTAACCTCCCTGCCTTTCTCCTTTCTTTCGTCTCTATCTACAGCAAAACCTCGTCATAACGAAGTTCACCGAGGAGTAGAATTCCTTCGTATATCCATTATTTCTTCTATATCTGTATATATACATATATATATATATATATATATATATATATATATATATATATATATATATATAAAATCATAAGACGCCGACAAGCAATGACACGAAGGACAGCATAGGTGAAATTATGAGCAGTTCTTCATTGCATTAAATAAATGATAAATAGTCAAATTAAGCTGGATTCGTAATCTTACACTTCTGAAATACCAGAAACGACGGTCTCACTGCGAGCGGCGAATTTCCCACGCTAGCACCGCTTGATGTCACGGATGTTGAACAATGCCTTGCCTTGTGCAGGGTAGCAAACCGGAAACGTGGATATGTTTTTTAAACGGAATAGCTTTGTTTGGTGCTTTCTTCTATTTCCGCGGTGCATGATCGGGGGTTGGACTTTCGTCTCACATAAAACGACGCCGATGCAAAAGGGCGCGCTCTTTCGCGCAAGCGAGTTGAAAGAACAGTTATTCACCGAACATTCATTCAGACGTGTATCAGTGATGTGCACCAACACAGGCGCATACAAGGACTACACAACGTATCGTGCATACAATGCAACATCCTCGATATAAGACAGAGCAGATTGTACAAACAGAACATTAAATGATGTTGTAATCGAGAGTTTAACGGAATCCCTGTCTGGTCGGGAAAGAAAGAAAACATCTGCGAAGAACTAAAGAAATAAAGAAAAAGAACATTAAGCGAAGAATTAAAAGACGTTTCGGCTCACACACGGGAGCCGAAACGTCTTCTCATTTTTCAGTGAATGCTTCGTGCTTTCCTGGTGGCATTTTTGCATCACAGTAAATGACGCTGAGCGGTGAAGAACACTGGCAACCGCCAGTTCAAGAACACTTAAGGTTCGTGCAGAAAGCATCACTTGCCCGCCTCATATCTATATAAGGGGTGATAATTTTTAGGTTTTAGAGAATGAAAAAAAAATTCTCTTGCAGAAAACACAATTCTCGTTAGCCCTTGAGCAGAATTATTTGAAGAAACGGACATTACTCACACACAAAAAAAGAACAGAATCTCCTAATTAACAAAATTTCACTAATTGGCTTTCTAATTAATCATTCCAAGCCACATATATTAATTTACGAATCGTAGCGGATGCGGTTACAAGGCGTATCCACTTAGAATGAATTTCCAGAATGACACCAGTTTCGAGATACGCCCCATCAAACTCGCCGTAAAAATGCACCGTTTTTCAACTTACTTTCTTAAAAAATAAAAAAGTTCTATTGTGCATTGAAGCACAAAGCTAACTAGAACGGCCATGTATTTCGTCCTACCATTCTGGGAAATAATATCTCGAAACTGGTGTCATTCTGGAAACTAATTTCGAGTGGATAGGTCTTGCAAACTCACCGGTTGAAATTTGTAACTTGCAATATGCGCTGTGGAGTAATTGTTATTCAGTTTTTGCTATTAGCTGAATATTTAAAAAATTTCTCGTGCTAGTAATGTCCGCCTCATTGAATAATCCAGCTCAAGAAGAATGAGTACTCTATCTGCGACAGGCGATCTTTAAAGATTCCGTAAATCTTTAAAAATGATCGCCCGGTATATTGAGTATGACGCCTATATTTGCTTGGTGCAGTCATTAGCGACCGGCAACTAGCTGTTATAGCTCCTTGAGATGCACCTGCTGTACACCTATACCACCACTACATATGTTAAACGAGTTCAGTTCTCTACGGAATTACGCAATGAAGCAGCGAACGTCAGCTAAACATCCTCACTGCAACGAACGCGCGCCTTCAAGGGCATCATTCCGCTTACGAAAGGAATAGCTTCCTTACGAAAGGAATAGCTTCCTACAAGGCTACATTCTGCTACATTCGGCTACGTTTGGCTACATTCACTTACTTTAACAATCGTCGTCAATTGTTTCTGTTTAACATCCCCAATTTTTTCTCTCTCTTCCTGTGTACCAGGAGGCCACACGGTGAACCTCACAGTACGCAGTCAAAATAGCGGTCGCTCAGCCGTTTGCGCGACGCTCCAGACAATTTCACAATTTCAGAGCCCCCCACCCCCAGCACGTCCCCTGCCACCGTTCGACACGGATCTCCGACATCTGCGTTCCACGCGCAACTGCCTTGCCGCTCCACTTGACCGTAAGCTCCAACGGGCACCATGCCATCGCTTTTGTTTTCGCCAATCATCTTTTTCTGCATCTATATAGCGACAGACGCTCGCATAAAACCAGATGTCGCGCCGCAGGCTTCGCCGGCATATCTAAGGCATCGCCTCTCCACAAGTCGCCGCGGTCTCCGGTTTTCGAATCTCCTGCTCCACATTTTTCGCTTTCGTTTTCCCACTTTAGTATTACTATATTGTTTTATTTTCAAGTATACGCGCCCGCGTCCATCTCGGGGAACCGGAACCGGCGCCGAAAAAACGTGGGCAGAGATGGTCCGCTGGGTTCATTCATTTCCGGGCTGGCGTCCGGAAACGTCCAGGTGCGAGAGCATGACCTACATGTATACGTATACCGCTGAACCCGAAACACGAGAACTTGACGTGTAGGAGACCGGCGGGCTTCCGTGTGGTCGGCGGCAAAATGAGCGAAGGAATTCGGAAACTGTGGACTTGACGAACGCAGAAGCAAACATTGCAGCGCCAAAAATAAAAAAAAAAAAGGACAAGAAGCTCAGTGCACAGTGGACAAAAAAAAAAAAAGAGGGGGGGGGGGGGCGACACAGTGACAGACGCTGAGCCCGAGTTCCTGGTTGTTAGTCAGCGCTGTGGTCTGTGTCCGTCTCTTCGGCCTGTTGTTTAGCGCTGTTTACTGCTCGTAATCATGGACCAACCAGCCCAGATGCGTACTCCCCAGAGTTCATCGTTTGTCGCTAACCTACTCGCTCAACAAAACGTTTTGCTGATAGACGTAAGAGCATGCCCTAAATGAAGAAAAAAATTGTGATCTTTTATATAGAGAGCGCGAGCAATTACAAATCAGGTAAATTTCATATTACCGAGTTGTGGCTTGTCCTTACATCAATTAGAATATGCGGAATACAAAAGACGCTGACGCGACGACAGCATCGCTAGTAGTGCCACCTTGTGACGCGGTGTTCAACTTGAGCGTATAAAGCTATCACTGCAATTACAGGCCACGTGAGGCACAGCCAGGGGTGTAAAAGTGCTGACAGCAACACAACTGCGAGTGAAAAGTGTCTTCTTGCTTTTCATTCAACCTGAGCAGAAGAAGGTACCATAACGTTTCCGACACATTGCGGTTCCATATAACAAGCGCACGCAACGCTACCATCGGTGCTGCTTCCATCAATGTTTCTGGTGCTTTGACATTCCGTAAGCCGGCCATACGTATGCAGGCGGGCTAAGAGAGAGTAAGAGAGAGAGGTTACCCAGAGGATAGTCGTCACATATAGTGTCGCTGTCACATACAGAGACGTATACAACGCAACACAATGCACAGTGTTGCACAATCGTAACATGTCGCACAATCCTGTTTAACTAACGCAGTAGCGGGTTCATAGCCGCTCGAACTGATGTCCGACAAGGTCAGTGTGTCTGATAATTTATGTTTTTGTGAGTTGGCGATAAACCGAGTGCTTTGATGCGGACGAGAGGGCTGCACTGCAGCTGTCTGAAAGAAATGCGCACCTTAAAACAGGCTAAAACTCCCTAATATTACAAGCGTGTGATTTGCGCGTAATATGTAGTCGTGATTTTGCCTGCGTTTTTTCTAGTAAGCATATATAAATATGAAAAGGTCCGAACAGTTATGTTATTCGTTATTTTCTTTTTCACAGCGCAGCTGGGTACCATTCACAAAGCTATCCATATGCTTGAGCCCTTAGTAAGGACAGGCGCGAGCCATGGTCTGGTAACGCGATAATGTTATCAGCAAATTATTGCTATATTTATCAGTTCTTGCAAATGCTATCAGTTCTTGCTAAACTCCGGCTCCTGAAGAGAAAGGCCACAACAAATGCCGAAAAAAAAAAAAGAGAATTCGTTGCGACGCACTTAGGCCATCTCTTAATTAAAGAACACCGCTATTTTGTCGGCCCATTCTCGTGGCAGCCGAAGCAATAAAGAAATCGTAAAGAATATACAAAAACAGAAGTGCACTAGTGTAAAGAGGTTGCTGATCAGATTGCAGCCAACCGAGACAGCTTATACCTGTATTAATTGTGAACTTTCATTGCAAACGTCACCCCCCCACCACCACCACCACCACCACCACCACCACCATCATCATCATCATCATCATCATCATCATCGTCATATTCAAGCATCTTGTACGACAAAAGCTTCCACCAAATGTACATCTGACCTTGTACTGCCGCAGTAAAAGATATCACTAGATGCCAGCGAATTTCCTAATTTCCTTATACTATCCTTATTTTTCGCGGCCTTCACCCAGGGTCTCCAGATTTTTTAAGCCCGTCACATTACGTGATCCTCTGCCGCCTTCAAACTACGCTTCCCTCCCATCGGCACACGCTATGTTACTACAACAGAGCACCAGTTATCTGCCATATCCATCACGTGGTGTGCTCAACTCCATTTCTTCATATTAATCTCAAATGGAAAATCGGCTAGACCGGTTTGCTCTTTAATCCATGCCGCCTTTTTGCTGTCGACGTTGCACCTATTGTTTTTTCGTTCCATCGTTCGTTTTTCGGTCCTTAGCTTCTTCCCAAACCTCTTTATCATCCACGCTTCTGCCCCATTTGTTTGAACTGCATGGTAGAACGCACTGATCGTAAACCTCTTTTTTTTTTTTTTTCATTTCAGGGATGTCGGTGAGCGGCCGTTCAACACTTGGGGGAGAGCCTACCCGCATGCGCTCCAACCCACGACCCAGTAGCACAACCAAAACGACACGCGACCCGGAGATACCACGAAAGCGGGTGAGAAAAAGGCGTCCGACCGCATCTTCCAGTAGCGAACGAATTCCGGAAAAGGACAGCGCGGCTCACCCGCAAATACACGTCACGTGTCCTCCAGAGTCGTCGTTTGCTTCCTCTTATAACCTTCTCCCCCCTCTCTCCCCCTTCTCTTCTTCGTCCCTTCCCAGAAACATCCCGTCCGTTCCCGAATGTCCAACTCTCCCGAGAGAGCTCTTGGCGGGGCAGCGACAGCAGCGGTGGCTGTCCAAGCAAAAGACAATAGAGCAACGACGTCCCGACACGCGAGCCACGGACACGTAACGCGAGGGACACTCGCGCAAGGAAGATTCGACGCTCCCTATCGAAAATAGGGACAGCAGGAACGGAGAAAAGGGGGAGACGACCCGCCGACCAACGTGCCAGACGTGCCTGGCGGGGACACACCGCGGACTTGGACGTGCGCGTGGTTGCAAATGTCCATCGCAATCCGCTTCTACCACTATCGGTTGCCGTTGTCTTTTTAAGACCTCTTCCGCGCTTTATTCTCATGCCACTTCGCTATCTTTTTTTCCCTAGCGTCGCTGTCTGCGTCCGCTCCACTTCTTCTATTTTTCGTCTAAATATATTCGTCTTTACGACTTCTTGCGCGTCCTTCCCTCTAGCCCCCCGTCTCTAGATGTTCACCTTCTCTTCCGCCCAGACGTGCACCGTAGCCGACACTCTCTGAAAGCGACGCGCGTGAAAGAGAACAGACGCAAAAGGAAAAGGAAAGTCGGAGGTAAAGATGACACTGCGGTTTTACTTTCTCGTCTTGTGTGAGCTATACACGGCGTTGTCCGAACCGTCGTGTGCCCTTCGCGTTACGAAGGAGCGAAACCTAAGCTTCCTCACTGGAGCGGATGGACTATTGATCTGACCAACAGGCCCGTGCTGTTGAGAGAGTTACCGGTGCCCGGCCGCGCATTGATTGGAAGCGAGCAAAGAGCTTGACAATAATAAAGCAAAAAATTTTAACAAAGTACGGGAGCGCCCTACGCCGAATACTTTTGTTTCGCCTTTCCTAAATCATGATCAGAGGGGCAAAAAGTGATAATGATCGACTGTCGATACATGTGTGAAACATAGATAACATTAAGCCAGGGTGCTTGGGACTCCAATGAACGCAAATCAAGGTGGCAGAATGACTCTTCGTTCATATTGCGATGAGTGATCGTAATTATAGAGTATAACTGAAGACTTCAAGATTGTAGAGTCAGTCAGGCTACGTTTCATCATAATATGGAATCACTCACCCCCTCGAATTAACATTCGCAAGTTACTCATTGGACGCAATCATTCAAGAAATTATAAAAAGAAAATTCGAAGTTGCTACCGACATGCCCTACGTCAAACATCACGTAAAACACGGTAGAGCCTTCATCAAAGCGGTACTCTGTAACGATACATATCACTCAGGAGAAAAATGGAAGTAATTTAGCTAAGCACAATGTTCAATTTATCCTAAGTTTAATGTTTGTGCTGTATTCCTTGCTACCACTGCAAGGAAATGGAAAAAAATACGACACGTCCCCAAATGTGCAGGACGCTGTGACTGAAGGGGTTAATATATATATATATATATATATATATATATATATATATATATATATATATATATATATATATATATATATATATATATATATATATATATAATGTCTAGGCGTTGTTTGCAGCCTTTAATTGGCGACGACTGCTCTTTTTTCATTCAAATACAAATAATAAAGGCCCAAGGTATCGAATATTCACGCAGAAACAATACACGACGAAGAAGCAATGCGCGCGATGTTCTTGGCGAATATTGAGTAGATTATAATCTATTGTAAGCTCGTTATAGGCGTTTTGTCTGACCTGACTTTGTTCCATTCTTTGTCTATTTCCATGAGACTTCCTGTGAACCTGACTCCATGTTTGTTCTTTTTTCTTTTTTTCTGTGGCGTGACTTTAGTGTAGTTATGTGACCACCCTTTGCGGATCAAGGTTTGTTTTATGCGACACATTTCGCACGCTATCTCTAGTGTAATTAAGACTTAACACTCAGTGTGTCTCATTCATGGAACTTCAAGTGTGTTTGATTTATGTGTTGTCTTTTAAGTTTGAGTGCAATAAGTAAGAATGTTAAAACACCCCAATCCATCATACTACAAATCTTCCGGCATGATCAGAACACGATCCGCAGACCGTCTGCATAAAGCCACCATTACCGTGCTTTTCTTCCTTCACTTCATCTTCTTCTGCCTTATCTGATGCGCTGCCTTCTTCAGTAATGCATGAACAATGTACTGTGTCACCCGTTACAATATGTATAAGTGGTTGCTTCCGGTACGAAACACCGATCTGAAATGTTTGGTTGACAGGTGTTATCAGGTAGCATCTACAGCTAGACTGAGACGTATATGTGCAGACGGTCCGACGCAGCTTTAGGCGTTAAGCGCGAAAATACGGCAATGCCGAGACGGAACATGCATCCAAAAATCTCCCCTTCTGTAGTATGCTCTGTAGACCAAAAGTGCAGAACTCGTCCATTCAAAAGACTTTGCTATCATGTAAAGAAATACGACAAGTGGTTGCGGGTGTGGGCTCATGTGCACCTACACAATCTTTTACGTTGATACGAGAGGTGGTTATATAAACGAGCTCTTAATTACCAGATGAACAAAGCCGTCCGAGGAACCGAGCGATGTTGCGCTGCCAGTGCGTCGGCTTCCTCCTCCGCCATGTGCCTGAAAAAGAAAGGCAGTCTAATCTTCCACGTTTCTGTTTTAATGTTCTACTCGCAATTTAACATTCTACTCGCAGCGTTGGCAGCAAGACAGCTTGAGCTACAAAGAACACGTAGAGGCAAACAGGGAACGATTGCAAAGCCGAATATGAAACAAGTAAGTAGAGTGTCCTGAAAAATCGCATATAATTCAGGCGCAATTTAACTATAGCGGAAGTAAGAATTTGCGTGCTTAGCCTGAATCGGACGCACGACCCACGAAGTGTGTGGTACGTGTACAGAGGGAACATACGCAGACCCCCGGACCAGTTGACTAGGTATAACATGCCCTCGGCCACATAGACCAAGCAGCGCATAAACTTTTATTTTCCCCCACCTTATGTTGTGTTCTCTCACACGACCGGCGGATCTCTCTCGACTTCCACCTTGCCGTCCCAGACGTATTAGGTATGCACTCTTTTTCGAGACCGTTTCCTCTCTTGCCAGTCCATGAAACGGAACCGGCCATGTAGGGCCATTCTGCTCTTGCCTTTCCTTTTTTCTTTCCCTTCAAGGAACTCCCCTGCCCCGGAGACCGCCTTCTTATTCTCTTGCGAACCAGTGCATTTCTTTACTTCTTTTCAAAGCGAGTCCTCTTCCCCCCAGGTTGGAACCTCCCACGCGACGTCCAACAATGGAGGCAGAAGAAAAAAATCAGGAAAAAAAAACGAGGTCCCGGTGGATGTCCCCGGAGTCCTCCGCTCGGACAGCCCAGATGCTCTCACGCCTATAACGCCAGCCTCCCCTTTTCCCCATTTCTGTACAGTCTTACCTCAAACTTTTCCTCCTCATCCATTCTTTTCCTTCCCATCGCTCTTTCACATTCTTGTTTTGCTTTGCTTTTACGACCCCTGCGAATGAAAGAGACAAAGGGTAAGATGAAGAAACACTGAAAGCCGGACGCGCCTGGCCAGCACACGCCGTCGTGCTGCCATGCAAAAAAGGGGATAGACTTGTTCTGAGAGGGAAAAGGGAAGACGGGGAAAGAGGGCGCTGGGGAGTGCAGTAAAATGGAGGCGGAAAGGGAATGGGGAGAAGGAAAACAGGGACTCGTCGGTGGCCGCCGCTCGGCCACTTCCCTACGTCTCCCCAGAGTCCATCCCGCCGTCGTTGCAGACCGCCTTCCCAGCTCTCCGCTATGCTGCCTCGCGGAGCGTTCCACGCCGCTTTGTTCCTTTTTTTCCTTTTTCCCCTTTGTTGTCTCGCATACCGCCATGTTCGGACCGTTTGGGAGGCTTCCACCGCTCGACCCCGCGATATCTCTTCTCTTTCTTGCGCTTCGCGATCCATTTTAATTTTTGTTCTTCCCTACCGGGTGCGCACGATTCGAACGAAGCTCTTTTGCATAGTGCGTGTTCGGACTTTTCCTCCCCCGTTTCCCTATCGCCCTTTTTTGTTTCTTCTTGTCAGCGGGGCCAAACTCACCTCCTAGGCTTCTCTTGGTCCCCCTCGTAATTTCTGGCCCTCGTGTTTCTCTTTGTCTACTTGGTTTTCTTCTTCTTTTACTTTTCTTTCTGAGAGCGCGCGTCTTCTGTCGGAAGCTGTCCCAACCTTCCTGCCTTTGCTTTTTTGCTCTTTTCGTGTTCACCTCCTCACCTCTTTCTCGGCTTGTCTGCCATACTGACGTAGCGCAAGAGCTTAGCCTCCCCCCCCCTTCCCCAGTTTCAACGGTGTTCGGACTTCTCCGGCTCTTCCCCATCTCCCCACGCCCTGTCCCAGGCTCCACGCCACACCAACGTTTCTCCCTTCTTTTCTCCTACTATTCGCCGAGTTTGGCAATTCTCTCCCGTCCACGTCGGCCTGCGACATTCCTTCCTTTTTCATCCCTTTTTTCACCCTACGCTGCCCCAATGCCAAAATCGGACTCGTGCTGCTGTTTCAACCTCTTCTTCGTCTTTTACTTTTTGGTCTCCCTTCGAGTAACAGCGTCCACGTATAGCGTTCCGATGTTCTCCGTCGCGCTCGGGGGACCAGGGGATGAGTTTAAAGCAAGACAAAGAAGAAGTAACGGCCAGACAAGGGGATGGCAGAGACGGAGGGGAGGCGGCGCGTAGGGATTTCGGGAAAACGAGTCTCGTCCTGCAACGTGGCTGGTCGCTCGTTTTCCGGGGCTGAAATTTGCATGCCCATTCTCTTTTGCATGTCGACCGGACGGAGGACACGGGCCAGGCACAGACGCTTGTCGCAGGCCAAAGCAAGCTATAGCGAGCACTAGGAAATAGGCAGAAAGGTGAGCGTGGTAGAAGCAGGAACGTTGGGGAGAGGGGTTAGGGGGTTGAGGTGGCACCGGACCAAGAAAGTAGGCGTATATATACAGCGACACGAGCGCTGGGATCAAATCAAGTAGATAGGGAAGAAAAGCTGGTTCGAGCGGATGGCGTGAGCGAAAAACGGAGAGGAAGAAATAAAAAGGAGGGAGATTGGGAGATCAATGATAAGAATAATGCGCGCTACTAGACGTAGAAATCCAAGACGGGAAAAAGGTTGAACAGGTACGAATTATCGGCTTAGAGTGGAAGAGAACGAAGGCTTCGAGGTTGGAGCACCACCTAATTCGTGCGTTTTTCTGTTTCCGTTACGTTTCGCATTTCTTTTCTGAGTACTACTTTGCAGAGAACCAGAGTGGAGCCTTTCTATAAAGAAAGAAGCCACAGGAACACGAGCGTTGCTGAGCACTGGTCACGGAGGCCAAGTCGCGGCCGTGGAACTGCTGCTGGTATATAAGGTTCTGGAAAGATAAGAACGAGGGTTCGCCTCCCGCTCCAGAGCTTCAAGCAGGTGCAGAAGGAAACTGACATCTAGGGGAGTGAGCTGAAATTGCGCGTCCAGCAGCTTCGTTTATGCTGACAAATTTTACAAGTGGAGCGCTCTAAAACCTCAATGGCGAGAGAGAGAGAGAGAGAGAGAGAGAGAAATAGAAGACAGGAAAGGCAGGGAGGTTAACCAGACGCACGTAAATGAAAAGGCTTTGCATACCGCTGTACTGTCACTTGTATATTCTCCACCTGCAAGCTTTACCCTCGTTACGTAAGCGCAGGGGCCCCGCGCGCACCCAGAGCAGCATAGTTAGCACGTGAGAAGCTGCAAGGTGGCCTAAGTGGAAGGACAATGATAGAGCAGCAGTGGCATGCTAAAGTGCTGGCACAACACTACCGCTATCTCCGCTACGCGCAGCTGGACTGTCTTTCATTTTTCCAGTATGAAATGCAGTATACGCTGATAATCTGACCCTGACTCAACTGTAGAAATCTGACGAAACTGTGAGTTCAAATTCAGATTTATTTCCGAAGAATACAGTTGCAACGATTCGCCACCGTTTTCGCCAACTAACGGAGCGGGTGATTTCGAGGCAGTTCTAACTGCAGGTGGTGCGCGCTACTACCCAAATGTGTGATAGTGATAATCACGAAAAACCACGCACAAGCTCCTCTGGGAGTTGTCTAAGCCTGCGTAAGCGTTGTGCCATTTGCTCATCTCCACGCAGCCCAGTGTCATTATCAATGTTAAGAAACTTGATCCGGCCAGTACAAACGACATCGCTGCGGCGGCACGAACTGGTGCGGATTGCAGCGGAAGTGAATCGATGACGAAAGTCAACGACTGAAGGTGATGCACCTTGCGTCACCAGCGTTCCTATCATTATAAACCGTTATCACTCTTTAGCGCGTTATCCATCCGCATCGAAGCATTACGAAGCGTGATACATTGAAGGCGGCGGATACGTATGGCACGGTCACGCGGGCCGTATCTTGAAAGCGATCTGCGAAGCCGACAGAGAGCACCGACTGCTGATAGCTTCGTGTTCTGTGTTCTCGTCGCTCAGTTCGCGTTGAAGCGAGATGTAGCACGAAGGTGAATTCGCTCGCTGCTACGGGCCATGTCTTGAAAGCGATCATCTTACGCCATAGACGGACGGACAGTTTTCCTCGTTGAGTAAGCACAGAAACGCTTCAGGCATTTGAAAGAATGTTAGTAGGACAGAAACACAATGAAAAGATGACGATGTGCTTGTGTCGTCGTCTTTACTGTATGTCCCCCCTTCCCGTTCGCGTTCCTTACCAACTAGAGCAGTTGACGATTCTTCTGTATCGTGATAGTAAGACGTTCAAATCCCTTCTACAGCCAACCAATCCAAGAACCAACCTTGTCGTACTCGTCCTCAAGGTTCTCTCATCTATATCCGTGCCGCCTTTCTCGTGGGGTTAAATATTACATTCCAAAGCTTAAACGTGCTTAAGCTGCACATCGGGATAAGGGCGCCGCAGGGGTGCGTTCCGCATTATTTTTTGCCGCCTGTGTTTCTTCGACATGCACCCAATGCGTGGCACGCGAGCATTTTCCATTGCGGTCCTAACGAAATATGGTCGCCAAAGGCAGGAACTGAACCCGCGACCTCGTTCTCAGCAGCAGAGCGATATAGCCACTGAGCCCCCACAGCAAATCCTCATGGTGTCTCTATTGAAAGCGTCTCCCATTCCATATTTTTACCCACCTCTTCTCCTGTCCAATGAGTTTCCTTCTTTACATCAATATCAAACCGGAACACCTTCTCGCCGATAGAGTATTTTAGCAAAGCACTACCATTTTACCATGTTACCATTAGCTTTATCGTTCCCACTTCCGCCAATTGCGCATGCGCGATAATACCCGCGCATGCGTTGTGTTCGCATGGCAGTATCGGTAATGGTAAAGGCAGAGTTCCCATGCTAAGATACCATATCGATAGCTCTCCATTCTCCTCTTGAATTTTTTAGTACACCACCTTGGCCGTTCCTCAAACGTAGTAATTCTGAACTTTACCTTTATTTGTCACACATTGGCAGACGTGGATGGTTACAAAAAAAAAAAAGAGAAAAACTCAGGACCCTTCCACTCTTTGATGAAGGGTGACCAGCGAAGCTGTGTATGTGAGCCCCTTAATGGTGAACTGCACCTTCGTCGCGGGTCGGCCCGGCATTTCACTATCTTCGGTATCGGCCCACGTATGGGGAGTGCTTGACACCTGCTTCACTTCCGCCGCGGCTCGGCCCGGTACTGCACAATTTTCGGGATCGGCCCACGTACGGGGAGTCCTTAACGCCTGCTTCACCTCCCCCGCAGGTCGGCCCGGTTTTGCACTCTCTTCGGGATTTTTTTCCACACTGGGACACAATAGTGGGGAAAGTAGCCCGTAACAGCTTCGCTGTAAAATTGACAGTTTCGCCCGTGGGCGAAAGCGCCGAAAGAAATGCGTTCGTTGTTCAGCGTTGTGCTCGAGCGTCCCCACACGGTGTTCTAAGAATACGCGGAGGTGACATGGCGCAGCTGATGTAGCACCCTGGCCGGTACCACTCGCCTCACTACGCTGGCGCGATGAGCAAACGCCGGCACGAACCTCGATGGTGCGCGAGACGAGACCGGCGGAAAGCCGTCGGCATTTGTCAGCGCCCAGTGAACGGGTTAGGTACATTTAACTTGACGTCTGCTATCTGGTCCGCTCAGCAAGTGCATGCCCCACGGTGTGGTGTATGCACACAGCTCATCGTCAAGAACGTAAAGTGCGCGCGCGCAAATCTGATGCTAGCATCAGGAACCAGAACGCTTCGCTTGCTCCGCCAGAACTGATTGAGCAGAGCCTGACGGTGCGTCTACTCGGCCCGCTGTTCTTGCAGCCAGACTTACTGGGCATCTCTGTGGGGCCTTCTTACCTGCCCCGTGCGTTGGGCCGTGCTTGCACTATTGATACGAGGACATCACGACGACGAAGGTACCGACAGCGGGAACGCTTCTCAAGTCTGCGTACATATAATTGCTGTCGGAATATAAAAGGCAGCACTAAGCTTATTTCCGAATGCGTGCAATCCATTCCCTGAGTGCTCACCTATACAAACATGACCATATACCGGCGACCCTCCGGTGCATTCGATACTCGCCGCCATGTTGTCTCCCCTTTTTCCCTATTTTGCCAAGCTTGGCTTGTCTCTACGCAACAAGCAACAGCAGCAGTACGAACGGAGGCGGCGGATCTGTGTCCTCCCCATTTCCCGGAACCCTTTTCCCTCTTCCCCCCACCGACATGCTCCGCGAGCTCGCGTTGCCTCCCGCGGGAAAAGCAAGCGAGCTCACAGCGGACGAGTCCCTAATCAATGGAGGCTAAAACGATGCCGTCTCCCCAACGAGGAAAAATAGAAGAGAAACAAGAGCCACGAAGCATAGGATCGCGAGAAAGGAGGTTTCGCATAGGTAGATGAGGGAAATAGGGATGCTGGGGAGCGTGAACCAGCTAGCAAAAGCGGCCACGAGGAAAGGGAAAGAAAGAGAATCAAGAAAAAGGCGTGCGCGCGCGCTGGTCTGGGCAAAAGTAAAAGAGTTCTCTCCTACAGAGTCGAAGGACGACGCAGCGCTTCGTCCAGCGCGTCTACCTTGCCCGCGTGGTTGTGCGCGCGTGTGCGGAGCCAGTTGCTATGGAAACCGCGGCTGTGGTGATGGCGGTGGCGTTGGTGCCTCACGCTCTCCCTGTAGGGAAGGCGGCCGGGGTAGAAAGCACAAAAGAGAGGCATGCGCGCGCGAGCTCGCGAGCAACCCGAGCTCTCCCGAGCGACCCTTTGGACCCGAGCGCTATTCTTGCTTCCTTTTCCGCCCCGTCGTTGGTTTAAAGTTCACCCTGTCTCCTGCACGTAACACCCTGGATATTGCTCTGCTGAGTGGTCTCTTCTTCTTCTTATTTTAATACACTGTTTATACGTTTGATTACGTGTTATCGTAAATAATTTGACTTGTCATTAAGGTCAGGAAGCACGGACTGAAATGAAAATTGCTGCGGCCTCCCTTTGTCTGCTGTTTTCGCGTGAAAGTTTCACCATTGCCCTAACGACGAGCCGTTTCACAGAACCTTGTTCCAGGGAGAGAGGGAGAAATTATTCACAGATGGTTAACTCGATCAAGTACTGATTGACTACCCTGCACCGGGGGAAGGGTAAATGTACAGGGAAAGAAAGAGGCGCGCACAGCAAACAAACCATGCACAGCGAGGGAGAGAGAGAGACAGAGAGAATTAAAGGCAGGGAGGTTAACTATACTTTGTCAAATTTGCTACCCTACACGTGAGGATAGAAATGGCAGAGTGAGAGGGAGAGAGTCAATTGCACAAAGCAGCAGAATCCAACTCAATCCACTGACAGTGTGAGTTCAAGCGCTGTTATTTAAATGAACATGAATTAACCGCCTCGCTTTCAAGTCGGTTGTAGGTGAAATTGGTTGATGTTTCTTTCTAGTATGTTATTGTTTCTTCATGGATGTCTAATTTTGCGAGTGTTTCAATTTTCCCGAGTATTAGAAGCGGCGGGATGCGTTAGAACGTCTGCCGCCTTCTTGTCTACCGTGTTAAAATGTTGATTTCGCGGTGATCACATAAACGAGTACTCTACTAAGATGTCACTTCATTTGTGTCCTTCCTCACGCAGCACGACACCTAATTCGGCTCGTGGAACAGTTTTCAGAATGCGCCCTCTCATACCGAACCAACAAGCCCAACCTTTACTCTTACGGTCTTACAAGTGCGTCGCAGAGAACGATGCCAAAATTTTCGCGAGAACATGGCGAGTGGCTAGAACACAGGTGTTAGGAGGACACATTGCGAGACTGACACATTGGCTGTGCTCCAATACTCACGGTAGACGACTAAACAGATAGCTATACGGACAGCGGTTCTCTTAGCCCCGCTCGATTTCCGACAGAGTCATCAAAAAAGAGAGCTTTCCGAAGGCAGCATCGAAGTCGAAAACGATGCAAGCTACGCGACCATCCAAATAAGATAGCAGCTGCGCAGAATTTTTCGATACAGAAAGGCAAGGCCAGTTGCGCACAAGAAAACGTAGTCACGCTTTCTTACGCGCTCAATATAAGCTACGTTGTGTTGTCTATAGGTTCTCGCAAAAAAAAAAAAAAAAAAAAAAAAACGTTAAATTAGCTTTTTTTTCTTCACGACCTGAGGTGGCGTCAAGTGACAGAGTCGTCTTTGAGATTCGTTGCGTTACTTGAGCTCTAAGCGCTCTATTTAGCTGTCAACGTAGACTGCCTCCAATACTGGCCACCGTCGAAACATGCCCTGTGACACTGGTCGCGTCAGGCTGAATGCACCGTTTCTCATCTGGAGGTGACGTTGTGACTGGGCGCACTTCTGCTCGGCCAGTCGCTGAGAGTGAGACCACTTGAAAACGCCCCGGCCAATTTTCCCTCGCGCAGTGTTTTTGGTGTTCATCGAGCGGCATAGAAATGGTGCCCCGCACCACGTGGCCTACAGTTTATGGCTCGGCGTCGCCATTTCTTTAACGCCTATGCCTGCCGCATTGGAGCGGCCGACAGCCCCACGTACGACACGCGCTGTTGCGACGAGACCGCAACACGAGCCTTCTCAAATGTCTGCCTACGCCGCATAGTACCGATATTCGAATGAGTTACGCAGTGTTTGACAGACTGGACGTTGTTCATTATCAGTGAAAGCCTGCATAAAGCCTTTTCAACCTGCCGTGTGTAGCATTTGCTCGAAGTAGAAAAAATACCCGACGGTAACTGCACAAAAAGAAAGAAGAAAAAGAAAGGATAAATTAAAGTCAGAGTAAACCTGAGCGAAACTGAATCAACTAAGTATAGAAGCGCAAGGTGCATCATAATCCCTGTCCAAACCACGCAGATGCCAACATATGCTAGGAGCACAGCTTTCATTTATATTATTTTTCTAGTAAAAAAAATAGCAACATAAAATTAATAGTCAGGACATCAAAGGGAAAGGGTGGGAGGAACCCCTTCACATTTTTACCTCATGGGCCCCAAAAAAACGTTTCACTGTATTTCTTATGTCATTTCCCCCGTTATCGTCGTCAATACTTCCACTCGTTATCTTTCTTTGTTCCCTTTTTTTTTTTAGTTCAGCGTCTTAAAGCGATGATGACATAGCTCGAATCCGATCTCCCCCGAACCATTCCAGGCCTTTTGAACACGCGCTATGAGTCATTCGGTGCTCTACGGACCTTCGTTTTGAGCGTGTTTCCCCCTGAAAGGGTTTCCGGACTTTTTTTAGGGAATAAAGGAAAAAGATACGAAATGTGGGTAGATGAATACGGAAAGCAGGCAAGCGTTATAGGCGTAACAGCGGGCACGCAAGCAGACGCTCACACGGGAAGGAAAATAATCACGAAACGAGAGCGAATGCCGAGCAGACGACACTGGCCTGCCGATCGAAGAGAAGCTGACGGCAGAAAAAAAAAAAAAATTCTCGTAGACCCAAAAGCAGACGGGAAATTCGGAGTGGCAGACGACGTGGGAGAGAAAAAATAAGACTACTGTAAAAGGTAAAAAAGACGTAAGCATATATAGGAACTCCGCGAGGGAACGAAAAGCAGAAAACAAACTGAGGCAACGCAAGCGTAAAACAGCATTTAAAAATAAATGTAATGGCGGGAACGGGGTGCAGACGAGATGGAAGGGGTACTAGGGGCCATACATACAACTAAGCGAGTCAGATCACGAGGACTTCAAATATTCCCGTTTTAGGGAAAAAAAGAACGCCGAGAGCGCGCAACGTACATGCAGAGACTTCTAGTAAAAACACCCCGCTCAGCCTTCGTAGGTGTTTTTTCTTCTTTTTTAATTGATTTACTTTATTTTTCTTGTTTATATTTTCTTTCATGATTGATTCCAGTTAGGGCGGTGCGCGCGCGTCTGCTCGCGGTGGGACGCGTGCAGACGACGCCTTTGTCGTCGCAAAATTTCTTGTTCAATTTTTTTCTTTTTTCGCGAAACCACTTCAGGCTTTAGGGAGCGAACGCACGGAAAGACAGCATTAATGCGTGGCTCTCGTTCCCGCCTATCGAGTGCAACGTTTGCTCGGCAACCATGTTTTTTTTTTTTTTAATTCTCGTTCGTTAAACATGTATGCTCCGAAACTCCTTCGTCCATACATCGAAATACCCGCGTTTCATCTCAATGTAGATCTCTCTCTTTCTCTCTCGCTCTCATTCTACGTTTTGGCACGATTTAGCTATGATGATGACTCATGGCTTAGCTACGTTTCCAGGCCAGTTTCGATGTGCTCTTTTTCTAACCGCACTGCACGAGGCAGGTCAAGAAACAACGAAAAGTGCCCTCCTGTTGCAAGCACTTGTAACAATAACCTTGGCTCACAGCACAAACTCTAGCACTGCGGTAGCTCAACGTTTATGACGCTCTGCTGCCGAGCGCAACGTCGCGGGTCTGATTCCCAACCGAGAATTTGGTAGGGCTCGGCATGTAGACGCACCTGTTTACTTAATTTAGGAACGCGCTAAAGAACGTCAGGTAGCAGAAATTAAAAACGGAGTCCTTCACTAAGGCGTCATTTATACTTCGTGTTTGCCTGCGCGGCGGCCAATTCGATCGATAGGTCAATCAATCAATCAATCAATCAATCAATCAATCAATCAATCAATCAATCAATCAATCAATTGAAGTGAAAACCGTTTACTTTTCGAAGACAACACAAGGTAGTCAGTGTGAAGAGGTTTGTACTATTCGTCTGCCCGGCAGACAGTTTAATTTTTGAAAAGAAAAAAAATTTAGGCATCTCCGAAGCACACGAAATAATCAATAAATTAATTCGTAGCTTCTAAAGAAGGCTTAATGCAGTTTGTGTCGAGCTGTCCCCTCAGAACTTCGAGCCTATCTTTCCTGTGGGAAAAAAGTCAAACACAACAAAACAGGCTTACCAGCGTCACGCAGGGTGTTACACACACACACACACACACACACACACACACACACACACACACACACACACACACACACACACATATATATATATATATATATATATATATATATATATATATATATATATATATATATATATATATATATATATATATAAGCTCTGGCAGCGTAAATTCAACCGAAAGCACACATGCTTCACGAGTGCTCACGGAAGTAGAGGCATAAAAAAAAGCAAGGCTCACGCAGACGCCAAAGAGTGGATCGAAAAGGAGTGACCTCAAATATACACGAATCTAGACTACTTTACGTGACCTACCTCGAGAAAAGCTACCATTGCCTATTTCGGAAACATTACCATTCGTCCGCTACCGTATTCCTACTTTCTAGGCCTCAGAGCTGCTGAACATTAAAGTCCCGTTCAGGCTTTGCGAAATTAATTTATTCCGATCACATAAAACGCAAACACGTCATGAAACGGCATAAACACAAAGAGGTCAACGCACAATGACTGATGTATGCTATAATCAACAATAAGCATCGTCAGCTGGCCACTTTATAACGCAATGCACACATGTTCGAGGAAACATGTTCGAGGAATGTTGCTTGCGCAGAGAAATCATAGAATGGTGACTAGCGCAATTTTTGGTAGCCCACAGGTTAATCGTGAGCCCATAGCTTCCCTAGGCTTACGGGGTCGCGTTCTACACTGCAAAATAAATCTACACCCTTGTTCACTTTTATGGGTGTAACTTATTTTACAGTGCAGTATCACTACATGGCTCACGTACTAACGTGTCTTTTAGAATCACACCGAGTTCATTCCAGTAAAACTCGCTGAACATTCTCATAAGCAAAAGTGTATCATAATCATCATCATCATAATCAGTACTTGCGAAATTATTATTCTTATTTATGTGTGTGCGCATGTACATATATGTGGTTGTTTGAGCTCTCATTGTTCTTCCTGTGCATTGTTTTGCCGAATGCGCCACCACCAAGGCCCGCGAGGTTGTTCTTGGGCCCTTAAGTAAGCACATTTGATTGATTGATTGACTGATTGGTCGATTGATTGATTGATTGATTGATTGATTGATTGATTGATTGATTGATTGATTGATTGATTGATTGATTATTTTCTGGTCACCAACCCTGTCGGAGGTACGAGTTCTGCGCTCACAAATGAAAAATGCGGCAATACATCCCGTGCCCGTATCAAAACACCGCAGAGTATTCAGTTAAGTTCTTAGTCGTTCCGTCTCCTAGTATGGTGTACATTCTAAGAAGCACGACTTCGTCAGTGAATTTCACGAATATAGTGAGTTCCGAGCGCTTATGTGTGTCGGTACTCAGTGTGGTATGCAGTTCCACCGGTACTCGTGTTTTGCCTCTGTATGTTCCCGTGTGTCTACAGCATCATATATGGGCTTCAGTTACTCTCTTATCGAATTCCGCTTTAGATTTACCGAACCTGTGGCGTCACATTTTATTGCACAATCTTGGTCTTATTATTACTGTTACGAGAAAAAGAGCAGCCTTCGTCATTACAGGTGAGTTAAATCTCTTTGTTTTCATTAACACCACCAACAACAAAAATTCCTTCTGCATGCATGTGTCGCTGCCCTCGACGTTATTCAATCTCTGTCATGCGGTGGTCGCTTCCTGGCTACGGCATTCTGCTAGCGAATACGAGGTTTCGGGATGGATTCCCGGAAGGGGCAGCCGCATTCCGATGGGGTCGGATTGAGAAAACGCTCGTGTACGCAGATTTAGTTAGCTGTGCGCGTGGCAAATTGTCCCAGGTGGTCGAAATCAATCCTGGAACCGTGCCGGACTTATCGTCGTGAAACCCCGTAATTTGATTTGGTTTTTCAATGGCCTTTCTCAGGGACCATTGGCAGTATTTTTCATCATGATTGACGAACGCTCACAGTAAAGTGGCACTCTGAAAGTATATTTCTTATACTTTGTTAAATTCCCCCCCCCCCCCCCCCCCCCAAAAGGAAGCGCTTACATGTAGGCATTCCCAAGTGCTGAGGAATGTAATACCCAATGGAATAATAAATAAATAAATAAAATCTCGGAATCGTGCATATGTAGCTGAGCTAAAGTTCGGGGTTACAAGTGCACCCTCCCCTCGCCCTTCCATTTTAACGCTATTTCACTTGCCATACGCGAAAGCAGTCCAAAAATCAAAAACCAGGCGAGCTCAAGCCCCTATTCCCGGGCAACAACAACTCGCCGAGTGGATGGGCGTCCACTAAGCGAAAAATCTGGACCTCTTTTGACGGCCTCTTAAACCAAAACTCGCTTCCTGTGCAATCCACTCATCGAAGGGAACTTAAAAGGATGTTGTTTAAAAGAAAAAAGAAGCAGAAGAAGCAAACAGCAACTCGCAAGCAAACAAGAATACTAAAACGGTCTTCACACACATAAGACCGAGATTTGAGAACCTGGCAATAAAAAGGGACCTTGTCCCTTTCCTCGCATCCAACAAAGCCTGCAACCACGCGGGAGCGAAAACCCGTCTTCTTTTGGCTGCCATCAATCCACGCCTCGCTGGATAAATCTCTGTCCCCTTCACTTCTTACATCTCTCCTCGCATCTCTTTCTTGACGTCGGGCTACCGTCACCGCCACATTCTTCGCGAAATCACAGTCTGACGATGGACATATCGAAACATCCTTTTCACACCTTCCTAAAGTCCTCGCTCGCCGAGAAGTGGGGGGGTCCCTACAAATGGCCTCTACTGAAAGGGCAACGACAACAACAAAAAATACAAACAGCGAAAAAAATAAAGGCTACGAGAGAGTGGTGGTTTGCAACGCACACCTACAAACGTCCATGCATTTCTGAACTGAAAGTGCGCGACCGACCGTCTCAACCGCAAAGAAGTTGTCGACGGATTTTCCTTTGATGCCTTATCCCTCGGAGCGGCGGCTTACTTATTTGTTTGTTTGCGTTTTCATCGTCCAGAAAGAAGCACTCCGCTTGAAAAGGAGAGAGAGAGAGAGCGTACATCTTTAAAGAAGAGCGAATCCGACGTTGAGCCTTGCTTTATACGGCTGCATCAAGCTGCGTCCGGGTGCCCCTTTTCGTGCGTACTATAAGAAGGATTTGCGTTACTGCGTCCATCGCTGTGAAAAAAAGAAATGATAGAAAAATCTCAGATGGAAAAAAAAAAGAAGGGGAGGGGGGACACTTTGCCGGCGACGCAGACAATTCGGACGACAAACAATGTTGGAGGACCTATATACGGGACGCGCGCGCCTCGCGCGAATCGGCGCCGCGACAACGCTTGTACACGGCAGGGACACAAAAGCAACATCGCGTAACATCGAACAACAACCAACGGCATCCACAACACGCTCCGCAGAATAACCCTCGAAGGATAAACAACAGAATTAAATAAGAAAAAAAAAAACGAAACGATACAGGAATAGCGAGGGACAGACCGAACACTGGATGCCTCCGGGACCATCCATCAAACACCACGCATCCTACGCCCAAGGACCTTCAAAAGTCCATGCATTCAGCGCTCTCTCACTGGCCGAGAGTATAGAGCCGTTCAAAATCCAGTTTGGCTCCCTTTCGCGTTTATATGGCACGGGCAGCGACCGCGCCGGCGGTGCATTTTTTATAGGCGTAATCTCTGACGACCTATCCTTTCTTTTTTTTCCTCCCGCAACAGCGATGTCCTTGCTGCTTCTGTTGTGGATCAACTGTTTACTTGTCCGACGTGCCCGGATCTATTCGATTGCTCCCGCTCCTGGCGCTACACTGTCGCTAACTCCGCGCTCCTGTTGCTGCACCGACGCGTATTCGATTCCGACGGATTGATCCTTTCAGTGTCGTGGGCTATTTCGCGCTCAATATGCCCCCTTCCACCGCCGGCCTTGCTACACCGGACCTCGAGCCCTTAGACAACGCTTACGTGTATACTTGGCTGCTCCCCCGCTGTACCGAGGAGTGTTTGTCCCTCCCGGTTATTGGGTTTTCTGGCCGCACGAAAAACAGCGAGAAAGCGAAAACACCGCGTTGAGTGAAGGGTGAGTGTGTGTTTTTTCGAACAACAGCCGAATAAACAAACAACTAGGAAAATAAGGGGAGCAGAACAGAAAAATAATAAACAAGCCATTCATCGTTGAACCTTTCATAGCCGACTCAACTGTGAGCCCTAGGGTTGCCTAAGGCTCCCCCTACCTGTTAGCATTCTATTTGTTTGCTTTTTCTTTGACCTCTGCTTTCTTTTTTAGTTGTCGTCTGCTTGTCTTCTGCTCCGTACTAAGCTTTTGTGAAGAAGAAAACAGGCTTCCTTAAAACACGATATGAAGCGTAATATTTAAAAAAAAATATAGACTACGAGAAATCTCTCCTGCCCTGACCTGCCCCATGTAACATTTCACCTGACAAATAACCAGGAGCAAGTATCTTAAAGTAAACACGAAAATAAAACAAGAATAGCGGGATTTAAACGGAAATGAAAAAAAAAAGAAAAGAGCGAAGGGCGTATACATAAGCTGCGCTTATTGATTTACCTTCGATTTGCCGAGCAATGGCCAGTTTGCGCCCGCAAGAGAGCAGCCGAGCTCCTTCCTTCGCTTCCCCGCATAACAGCGGGTCTGGCAACGCGCGCGTGCTTCCGCTACCGCCTCCTCCACCGCCGCAAATCGTTTGTAAATATGAACCTCTTCTGCGATGCACCCCGGAGCTTCGCTCTGACCCGTGGTTGTTTGTTTCCCTCTGCCACCCTGGCCATTTTTTGTTTATCGTTCCTTTCGTCCGCGTAATGTGCGTGCGCTACCCTTCTCACCGGCGTTTCTCACGAGACCTTTCAAACGGTGATGCCTCTTTCCCGCAGAATTGCGTCGCCTTGCGGTGAAGTACCGTAACAGGGCGATTCGATTTCTCCATTGCGTGTGGTGTGCGGTTTTTTCCGACTCCTCCTTCCCCTCCCTTCTCCCTACTTGTTTCTGCCATTGTTTTGTTCATTTCTCCTGTGTCCGCACTTGGTCTTTTTCACTGCGGCGTTCGCGTTGGCGCTTGAGCTGCTTCTGACGGCCTTGTTCGACATCACCCGTTTGACCGTTACGGGCCGCCGTGCGTTTGTTTTTTGTCAGCATCGGCACCCTATACCGTTTGCTGCCTCATTGCGGTCGTAGCCTTCGTCGAAGCCCGTTCGTCGGCATGTTTGAAGCAAGAAGAGTGAGTGTGTTGCGGCGACTCCTGAAAGATCACGCCCACTGGCCTCGATAAATTTCGGGTGTTTCAAAAGCCGAGATGAACGTATACGCCCAGTGAGCGAAAGTAAACGGATTGATGATTACTTTCACTGTGTTTTGAATGATTATTACGTGCATGTGTTAAAACGGTGTGCATGTGGTATACTGCTATGGCCAGAGGACGTGACTGAATTCTATAGACGTGGATGTATAAATTTGAAACCTCCTGCTGGAATGCCGCGTTTCCCCTTATATCTTCCCATAGAAATTCAACGTCGAACTTCAGAAGCGTACCATGTTTTGAGTAGCCTCTGTTCTATTAGCATAACTTCTTTGTACAGATAGGAGATACGAAGACATGACTTGTAAGCCACCACTAGTAGGATACATCACGCATATTCACCACACCTCCATCGGTGTGGTGCCATCTTCGTTGTCATCATCTGTGTGTTGCCGTGGTTGTCATCATGCTGCTCTGCCTGCGTGCCACGTGTCAAGATGCCAGACTTTCTTTTCTTTTCTTCGGAGTAAGTTAAGTTGTAACTTCGTATTGCCTTGTCCCATGTTGTTCTTCACCTCGATAATTGAGCGTCTCTCGTTGTCATTAATAAGTGCACCTGCTACAAATTGCCCCGCATACTCTCTACATTATTGTAACGTATAGTTCAGTAAGTTTCGTATCGCACAGTGTAAGGTAGACAGTTTTATCTCAGCTGTGTTGTGATAGTTTAAGGCAGTGACTCTTTGCCCATATCACCGTATTATCTAACAGTAACAAATAATACAACCGTATTAAATTATACAACCGTCTGCATAGACAAATTCATATGAAGCCTATGAACGTTATTCTGGAGCGGCTATATATTGCTTGTTGATAAATTGCAAGCTTACAGCGTTGAAATTCATGTCTACTAATATTTATACCTAGAGAAGAGAGAGGAGTTATAGTGGAAATGCGAGTAGGTTAACCAGGCTGAGCCCGGTTGCCTACTCAATATTTATCGCTTCTCTATGATATTAGTTTCTAGAAATAACGAATTTCAAAGTCCCTAGGACACACAGTCGAAAGAGATTGAAACAAACTTTATAGACAGCATACGAACACAAAAAGATGATCTACAAGAAATCAAAGGGGCAATCAATAGGCTACATAATTCAGAGGTCGCATAATTTCGCAGTAAATTATTGCACCGGACTGCGCCCGACCCCGTCGTTTCTGCATCTCGATTTGTCCAGGTTGCATTGCGCAGTCTTAACCAGGTGGCTAAGTCCATTTTCTACGAGAGGCGAACAGCATTCGCGAGCCCATCGCGAGGCAGCAAACTTGTTGTACGACCAGGCAGTGCGTTTACCGTGCAAACAAAGTGCAAAGCTAAAGCTTTGCACCCTTCGTGCAGTGTCAGCGTAGTGTAAGTACAAGTGTGGCGGATCCCTGTATCATTCGTTACAGTGAAAATCTCGCACGGCTTCTACCCCGATGTGTGAGCCACAGCGTTTATTATTATTTTTTTCTTTTTTCCCCATGTCTCGCAGTGTTAAGAGTACCCTATCGGGTTTGCGTCGAACGGGGTCGATAAAGCGGAAGCGAAAGAAAAGTATTAGTCACACGAAAGTGTAAAAATAAAAATAAAATTTACAATGAAAGGAGGAAAAAAAGAAACCAAACACAAAAATATAGAACCATGCGGTACGCCTCGGGGTTCCCTAATCTAGAACATGGGATTCTGTCCCAAGGCCAGCCTATGGATTTATCTTAACTGTCTTCCCATTCATAGAGCTTTATTTCATCTTGCGTGTGCACATTCCCTTTTTTTTTTCGCGTACTTTTACACGTATATATTTGCGTTTCCTAAGGGAGGGTTGAAAAAGGGGTTTCCCCACAAAATCCGCGCCCCTGCCGGGCTTTTTACAACCTTTAATAGTCGGTTCTTTATTTTATTGTTATGTTTCAAATTTTAGTAAATTTGGCTTCTCTCTTTTTTTTTTTTGTCCTTTTCATTAGCGCCATTTCTCCAACCCTTCCAGTCCAGTTGGTAGTTTTTTATTTGCTTCGTTTCCTTTTCGCTTTCATTCTTCGTCGTTCTTTCCAGCCCGGCTCATGGGTGGTCGGTATGTTGCCGACCCTTATGTGTTTCTTTCTTTTCGTTTTTGAACATTTTAACGCTCGACTTTCAAACCATCGTGAAGCACGCACTTTAGTGTGCGTGGCCAGTATCGGCAGAGTTCCGCGAAACAGGCTCTCCTAGCTCATGCCTATATGTTCTTGCATTTCGCGCGAGTGGTACGGTATTTTTTTATGCATATGTGAATTTGCTTAGCCGAGCAGAATAGCGGCGAGACCTAGTAACCAAGCTTTTATTTTGTTTCTTTATTTCTTCCCTGCAGTCCTCAGCGATTTGGCCTATTCCAAACACGTGTTTCAAAAGAAGTAAGAACAGAACGAAGCGTTCCTTCATAGTGCTTTCGAGATGCCAGCCCTCACAAAGAAACAAGAAAGAAAGAAAGAGAGAAAGAAAGAAAAAGAACGAAAAGACGAAAGGGAGAACTAGAGACAGAGAGAGATAGATAGAAAAGAACCTAAGGGAAACTGTCCGTTACAATTTTAGGGATACTGGGTATAGCCGAGTTTCGCGGTATTTTTGACTGGAAGGGTTCGGCTTTTGTAATGGCTTTATTTCCCAGGGGTTTGAAGGCCGAAGCCTGTTTTGCATTAAGCAGTCCACCCCTTCGGCCCCTTTCAAGGTGGTGTGAGTCACGATGGCGTTTAAGAGGTTGACGCACGAGCTTGGAATTTTTTTTTCCTCCCCTTTGTTCCTAAGCCCGTTACTGAGGGTTTGAAACCGCGCGACTGCGTGCCTTTCGACGGCGGAGGAGTCGAAATGGATGTAGACGTCAGAAAATGCAGTGATGACGTCATCGTATCCCTCTTGCGGGCGGTATGCCTCGAGTCCTCAAACTAATGGCATCTTGGGCTGGTTAAAACACGTGGGCGGGCTAGTTGGTTAGAATTCATGATAGAGTGTATAAGCGCGGCTGAACGAGGACGTAGAAAGAAGCAGATACACAGAGGGGGAGGGGGGGGGGCAGCGCTTCTCTGTCTCTGTGTATCTGTGTAGAAGCGCTGTCTCTGTGTATCTGTTTCTTTCTAACTCTTCGTTTAGTCGCGCTTATACACTCTATCATGGATCTTGGGCTGGTCGTATCGGAGCGCTTTATAGACCCCTCTCGAGTACAGCGCGGTCTTCGAGTGGTCTAGAGGATAGCGCGCGTCTTGCGTTCGGCTGGTTCTTTTCGGTAGCTCTCCTTCCATGTCGAGCGCCTGGCGACGTGCGGAAACAGTGGTCGAGATTGAGAGCATTTCTCGCCATGTCATCATAACACAGCCGTCACCACTGGCTGTTGGCGACGGTCCACCGTAACCTACAGGCAACCTAGACCGCTGCATGCTGAACCCTGCGTCTGGACCGATCGATGCTCCTTCCACCGGCTAGGCAAAATATCTGGCCTTTGCTGTAGTCACGTCGTTTGGCATCCACCCCTTCCTCCTCCGAGAGCTAGTTGCGCGTTCAGCTTGCGTCCTTGTCCTCCTCGGCATCCGAGTTCTAGGAACGTCGGATCTGCCCGACACTGATTCGAAGGATGGAGGCGGCGAGTCGAAGATGCCATAAATGCGCTGCGGTGGCATCGTGAGCGCCATTTTCTTTTCAATGAATGCTGCCACTACGTTCGTAAGAGGGGGGGGGGGGGGGGGGGTCAATACTCAAGGAGAATGTTTCATATAGGAGTTCTTGAAGTAAACGCGCATATTACGTGGTGGCTCAGTGGATATAATATTCTGCGGCTGAACACGAGGTCACGGAGGAGGAGGATATTGCTTGCTGCAGGCGGACCTGGCCTTGCAATAGTAAGTTGGCGGCATTTTCTTCGCCTGGACGCCACCGATCAAACGAAATACGATCTCAAACACTTCGCGCTCCACTTAACCACGTTCACTGTCACCAAGAGCTTGACAATGCACACATGACGATGACTGGCCAAGTCCTGTATTGTATTTCCAAGCTGGCGTTTGCGCTCACCCTTCCATTCTCAGTCACGACGGTCGCATTTCAATGAGGAGCGATATACAAAAAAAAGAAAAACCGCATTTGTACTTAACTTCAGGATCACGATAAAGAAGGCCAGGTGGTCGAAATTGATCCTGAATCCTCGAGTATATCACAGCCTTACTGTTGCACTGGGACCATAAAAACGCCATGAAGCAATCGATATACCCTGATCAGAGTTGATTTATTCGTACGGGCAGTGTCTCAGACGTGCTTTCTCTTCTTACACAAAGTCGCTTGTGTTCGTCATACATAAAGTGTTTTTGTTATCTTTGAATCTCGCGTCATCAACACGATGCGAAAGATTTGGCCAGAGGGCGAACGGGTCCAATAGATATTCTAGCCGAGATGATGAGGAAAAAGTATAGTTGGAGAAGTTACGCAGTCCGTAAACGAGATGGCTGCGTGGTACAATCTAATGTAGTAACAGAACGAAGGCATAGTAACTTTTGAGAGCCAAAGATCACAAAACGGCGTCATGCTATTCAAAAGCAACTAGGTCAGGTTTTACATATTTAACTAGAGAAGTGCACAAGTGCGAGCTATTTAGTTATTATGTAACGTATTCACTAATACTGCCGATGGCATCGAAGCTCATGACAGGAATAGTATACTATAGCGCTTTCCATAATATCAATCGCAGTCATCAATCGCACCCTCGTGAGCTCAGCTGTTCCACAGCCGATCGGAACAAACCATTATACTTCCGGCCTGCCTTCCCTCGCGTTTGCCGTCTGCATCTGCCAGTCTCTACATTCCGATTTCGTCACCTTTATTTCTCCAGCCCTTTCACCCGACCTTGCTCAACGTCCTTTGCTACGAGCCTTATTCTCGCAATACGAATTGCCGCCGATTCATAAACGCCACCTCATTCACCTTCCGTTTCCTTTCCCTCAACTTTTCACAGCGTACGCCACTCGGTGCGCGTGCACACACACACAAAAAAAAAAACGGAGTGGGCAAACACGAGCTCTCACGTCCATTCATGAAAACGGGTTGCTGGAGAGCATCATTCATCCCTTGCGCAGGAACACGCACACTCACAGTATTCCGTCGCTGTTCACCGTACGTACCGACCACGAGAATACGACGCCTGCCGTACTATAGTAGTAGCGCAGACTATTGCGCCACAAAACAGTAACTACAACAATAAAACGCGAACGGCCCTACAGCAAAGGGAGAGCCCCGACTAAATGAGCGCGCGAAGCGAAGCCATCTGCGAACCCGAAGGTCAGCGCGCGCATGTAGTTCGTACGGGCGCTCGGTCGGCCACGCTCTGCCCTCGCTAACGTATCGGGCTCGGACTCCTCTCCACTTCCGTTTAATCCGCCCCGCTGCCGCATCGCCGTATGCGTGTGCGCGTGTGTGCGTGGCGAGAAGGCGGAGGAGAGGGCGGGGAGAGAGAGGAGAAGGCCTCGACGTACTACAGACTAATACGTAACCCCGTCTCCCATGCGACGCGGCTGCGGAGAGAGATTCCTTCGGAGAGCTAGCTGGCTCGCCGGCCGCGACAGCTGCCTTGGCTTGCTTTTCCTATTAAGCGCTGGTCGGTGCTTCCGCGGAAGCGCGGAGTTGGGGAGGGCGCCACTTCCGGTGCGAAACGGAGCGAACGGTTTGTCCGCGGCGCCCTACTGTCAGGGTATGTACACTGGGTGGCCCAAGACCGACCAAATCCAATGTAAGGGGACGAGAATCATCAGACCCATTTTTTTTTTCACAGACACAGTTAAAACTCGGTGTTCTACATGGCCGACATCTTCCAGCCCTTCGTAGAGCGGCTAACGCCAGAGGATCGACGTTTCGCTTGTTAATGTCGCATGACAGTTCGTGTGTTCTTCGCTTGCTTTGGTTTGGGTTTATATAGGGCCACCCTGTGCCTACAACGCGAGAAGACGGTAGCTACAGCGGGCGTGGATATTACACGCCGCCTCGTCCCGGCTAGCATGAAACTGACCTTTTTTTTTTTTTTTGAGGAAAAGTTCACCGCTTCAATTACGGTTGTTTCTGCTCTGCAATAACTAACCTTAACATAATTTGTAGGCTTCAACACATCTTTGTAAAGAAACAACTTTTTGTTACGAGTTTCACAAAATGTGATGTTTGCGGTCGGCACGCGCAACAGAATGTGTGGGCTCCAGAAAGCGCGCGAAGGCGCGCCTCGGCCAAAGGTGGCAGAAGTTCCGTGCTTTGGAGTCACGTGATACGCCGGCTGTGCCGGCCATGGACCCACTCCCCCGCGAGACGAGCAGGTGCCGGCTAGGCAGTACGTCTTCTTAGACAGCTTAACGGAGTTGGTCACAGAACACTTTGCCTTGGTTCTTTTTAAACTATCCGCTTTAACGACACACACACATTTTATATATCACCTGGTTCCCCTTTTCATACGGATCCGCTTCTCGATTGACCAGGCCTTTTGATTTAAAAAAAACATATACCTATCCCACGCAGTGTGGGAAACTGTGCACACGAAGCTTTCATGAGCCAGCGAGCCAAAATGGCCGCAACACGACCGATTAAAATTTAGTCAACGCTGTTGCACTCTTCCCACCGCGTGTATACTTGGAAAGAATTTATTGTTGGGGCTAATTACTACTTTGACGTGAGAAGTATCGTGAAATAGCGCGCAACGGGACGGCACAATTAACAGAAAGGAAGACGAACACAGGCGCCTGTGCTCGTCTTCCTTTCTGCTGTGCAGTCCCGTTGCGCGCTATTTCAAGATGGTTTCATGACGCATACCTGGGCCACTGTATAACGAGGAACCATGACTCGCAGGATCGCCCTCTGTTAAATGGAACACGAAGATTGTATCCTGTAACGCCAAGTATTGTTCAGATATGGCATGGAAGTCCCAAATGATAACATTCTTGCGGGAAATAAATGAACCTCCTAGTGGATTTTGGGATGGCTGGAATACTCGATTTGCATGCCAGCTGACGATGACGGAACAGGGTAAGTGCCCCTTGTTAACCTGCCGAGGATGACGAGGCCGACTTTGACGAAGTTAGGTCCTCCTATCGAAACATCGGCCAGCGTTTCTGAGGCACCTCATCCCTGTTTATAACCTTCGTACCACAGTGCGATACTCCACCTGTCATGAGACTGTCAGCCCCCTTCTTGATAATGGATCACATCAAATACTTTTATTGTTTCCTATAAAAGTGAATGTTACCCGTTTATCTGCACTGTGGCAGCGGCATATTTGTGACCCGAGAAAACTTCCGATCGCGCTTTTCTGGCCTCGAAGTCTGCCAAGAAAGGTAAAGTATTTTCAGCCGTATGCTGTCCAAAAAAGTACTTGTTCTTAATGTGTTCAAATATAGGAAATACACGTCATGCACTGAGCTCACGTGCGTGCTTTCTTGTGTGTTTCCAAGTGAAATTGATTTATTAAACAGCGTTTGCAACGCATAGCAAAATTACTGCCAGATGGAGTGTCATATATATATATGTATATATAAACTCCCAGAAAGCCGCAAACTTTTCCAAGGGGTTCCAGCGTGTCTTGTGCAACTATAGTCGGTGACAGCCTAAGAACTCAGATCAAGCTACGCCCACAGAAATGGTGTACACTTGCCTTTCACCTCTGAAAGTTAGCCAAGCGAGCTGGAGTCCATTCACAGCTTAATGACTTTGCTGTGCTAATGTAAATGCTGTGCTGATTGGAAAATAAAAGTTCGTTGGTTTAAGCTAGGATATTGTCTTTGGTTTTGCCGTGATATCAGGATCATCCATAAATTTTGTCCTAGAGATTCATTTTTCATTCTGAAATTAGTGACACATTTATAATTAGGGACAATTTACAATTACAATGATTACAATTTACAATTAAGACACAATTAAGGAAGACACATTTGTACGAAAAAAAGCTTAGTGCGAAAGCACCACACGCCCCATTAGGCGAAAATCCGGCGTCGGTGGCGGTGTGACCGATCGATGGTACCAAAAATGGTCGACGGCGCAAAGAGTAAAAACACGACAAAAAATGCTCCGATAGACGTTAGATTTCTCAGCGAGGTTCCCATAATCAAGGAAAATTAGGGACTTTGAAAAGAAAATTTGGTACATTTCAGTCTGGGTGGGAATCGAACACGGGCCTCGAGGGTGCGAGACGAGCAGGGATCCCCGACGCCATGGCAGCTGGCTCCATGGTTCTGGCTGACTAAAGGTGTGGCCTAGTTCGTGCGTCATTGGTCACGTGAGGGCGCCGCAAATGGGGAGAAGGTGGTGCCACGTTACGAGTGTATAAAACGAGCGCACTGCCTCCCAATCGAAAACATCAATCGAAAGCATTTCACCAAAGGGACTATATAATGTTTTCGCATACCGACACGTAAGCAGGCTTAACTGTCCCTGCCGAATTCTTTAAACACGCAATAGCGCTTGGCGTCAGGGTGACGTGTACGCATTAAAGATGCATTAATATGCCGAACAAAACTGAAATTTCTTCTGAATAGCCGCAGGCTGCCCCATTCCGAAAGGAATAAAAGATGGCTGCCGCCGATCGTTTAGGTGCTGTCTACTCGCAACTACCGGAGAGCATGGGTTTACTTGCGTATAATAAAACTTCTTGTGTTGCCGTGCAACCTTCTCGAGCACTTTCGGCACGTTTGCGACCTCATTCTGCCAACTCTTCTTTGCTGAGGATCAATTTTAGCGTCATTTTAAAGCTTCCGTTGCTTGCCACCGCATTTTTCGACCAGCCACTGCAAGCTAAGTAAGGAAAAGCGGACCAATCACAGTCGCCAGCACCACCTTCTTCATCCGGTCATCGACTTTCAGTGCTGTGTCTCGGCCCTATCGAATCCCTCTCCACTTGAGCGTGCTCCTTGCCTCTTCTCAGCCAATTAGAAAAGACAAGCCGTTCAGTGTGCGCAATGTTATTCGTTTTTCAAGCAAACAAAAGTGACCTCCTATGAACGAGGAGAGCATTTGATTGGTCTGATCAGAAAACCGTGTGGGTGACCGCCCGGTGCTTGCGTCGGTGGTTACGCAAATTTGACATCGGGAAATTGGAATAGAAACATATTAGAATAATATTACGTTATAGGGCCCCTGGTGTGAATATTGCAATGCACGTAACCGTACAAACTGTGAAAATGACAAACGACGAACTTAAATTCCCGCTGTCCGTCATAGCGCACCTTTACGTGTTCAGACACAACATGGCAGTGCAACCAGACGTGTCACCACCCTGCACGGAGAAGTGGTGTATATCGAGGCATCCTACGGCTCTTGGCCAATGCTCCAAAATTGCCATGTGCCACTGTGAAGCAAGTGCATCATCTTAAATCTTTGTAGATGGGTATCGTAGTTCTCTCCGCATACACCTACCTGCCATTACCATACATCTCTCAATGAGAGAGAGAGAGAGAGTGAGGGAGAGGGGGACCAAGGAGCGGAAAGGCAGGGAGGTCAACGAGACGAGCGCGCGGTTTGCTACCCTTCGTCCTCGTGACCTAGCTGGGCAGACGTCACACTGCGCATGCGCCTGATTGGGTGTTTCTCATTCGGGCATAACTTCTGAGTGGTGTAGTGCATAAACATAAACAATCGCATGATGTTAAAGTTTGGATCCGTGTGGTTGATAAACAGATATTGCACGAGGTTGCACGCTGCATTGGATAAAAGGAAACACAACCGTATACACCGCCATTAATTGCGCAGGATTTAACTACCCGCTTTATTAAAGTTTCGCTTCCCTTATACTCCGACGTGTGTTGGATCTGGTTTTCATTTTTCATTGAGAGCAGGCACTTCCGCCTCCTGAGGTGGATTACTTGCGGTGGACAATAGTTGCGTGTCAAATCTTAACACCTTCAATCAATCAATCAATCAATCAATCAATCAATCAATCAATCAATCAATCAATCAATCAATCAATCAATCAATCAATCAATCAATCAATCAATCAATCAATCAATCTTTATTCTTCAAGAACATCAGAAAATATATGTGCAATGATTATTTGGACCGATTTCCTAAACTGGCTAGTGGCCGGTCCAGTGCAATATACAAATAAATATGCAAAGGTCAGCTAATAAGCTAGTTACGGCTGTCCCATTAATAATTCCCCTGTTACTTACTATAGGAAACAGCATTTAACTGTAGATTTATTCATGTACAGTGACAATGTTAATGTTCCCCCAGCAGAAATCTTGAAGGTACAGCACAGGTATCAAGATAGCCCTCCTCGATGCTCAAAAGGTGTTTCCAAGGGCCATAGACAACCGACTAATATTTTTCTTACCTTACGCTTTGAGGTGATAACGCAGAGCGGATGGACCACGCTGTTAGACATTTGTCCAACTTCGCCATCGTGCCAACTTCGGCCGGTTTAAATAAAGGGTAGCTACGTACAGCCTCTATGATTGGCTCAAAACGCCAACATGACGCAATTTGACGACACTGCGCAATGTGAAACTGTGCAAAAGCACATAGTACCTCTGGACAAATTAGTGTACGCGCCTGCCCACTTAGAACACTCGCGTATATACGCTCCTTCGAGTGCTGTTACAGGCTTTGAACGCTTATAGAAGAAACATCAGCTTCCCCTGTAGGTCAGCGGACAACGTCTTTCGCACGCTCCTTGCAGAGTAATCGATATTGGAATCTCACACCTCCTGGCTTTCCACCAGCCGTGCCCGTCGTTTTAGATAAAGAAAGAACCGCGAGAAGTAGACAGGGTGCTGGCCCATCGGGGTACCGCCTCACGGCGCAGCGCCTGTCTGTAGGGCGGAAACAAGCGCTGTGCTGCTCGCTGGCAGGTGATGATTTGGGCCGATTTCCGGCAAAGATGCGAACTGTTCGGGGCCCGCTTTCCTTTGGGAACCGAATGGGTCGGGCCACCCTCTTCTCTCTGGCCCGCTCCAGGTGCGAAGGTGGCGAAGAGGAAGTACGTCACGAGGACACGTGCTTCGGCTTGTACGCGCACTGTTCCCACTGTGTGTTTAGCCCGTCCCAACTTTTCCGGGGATGAGTGCGTGCGACCCCCCTCCCCCAATCTGTTCTGTGTAATAAAAAATAAATAAATCCCACCATGAAATGTGTACATATACTATCGGCTCAACGGTATCTTTAAACACACTCACTTCTTGATGAAATATCGCAATATATTCAACAGCTTTGATTTGTTAATTTGATTTAGTCATTGGGTTGCCACGGCGCATGTTCCGTTTCCTGGCAAATCTTCCAGAATCGGTATGCATCATCATTCACAGAATCCTTAAATATAGCTAAAGATATGCGCCGTGCATTGCTCTGCACACAGCTATCATTGCCATGCTTCTTTTGACAAACATCACACAGCAGCTTATATTTATGTCGTAGTTATCGTGACCTCGCTGCCTAGACGCCTCACACGGTGCGTCCACCTAATCTAATATTTGCACTTCGGCAGAGCTTGTGACAGGTATACTGCCTAATATAAAAATTACACGAGATAAATGTTACTCGTAGTGCGAAAAAATGGTGCATGGAATTACCCGTTGCACGCGTGAACACAATTGTACGCATAGCATTAAAGTGTATAGCATTTGACTAAGTGGTTTCAGCAAAGCTTTGTTCCACACAGATTCCAAGGTGGGCATTGTATTTGCGTAATATTTTCTTTATTTTTAATTTTTAGCCCTCACGGACCTAAAGCAATAATAATAAAAGCCTGTTTAGCCCACGCCTTTTATGTTCCGTTATTGCCAACCAATTTTTCACGAAAACGAAAAACCATTGTTTTGAGCAAGGCCAAGTGTTTGTCCCGTGGACCGACTGACCGTCTCCGGTTTGCTTACGCAAGAACCTCTTCGATTTACCTAAACACTTCGATACACATGTATAAAGTTATGTCGCCGTTCCTTGCTTTGTTCTTTTTCATCGCGGATTGCAGCGTCATGTCATGCCGTTTCAAATGTACTTGATGAAATCATTTCGAACGAAGATTTCTTTGGCTACCTTCCCGCGTTTGGCATGGCTGCTGGCTAGGTGACTACGTCGGTGGATGTGTTTTGTGCAATGCTTAGTTTCAGAAGGGGGAGGGGGGGTGGGGCGGGCGCCACCCTCCCCGGGTACGTGCCTGCTTTGTTGCCATCTTTCTCCCTTTGCATGAAGTTGCCGATCTTCATAGCCTAACAATTTAATCTACGAGTGTTCTTTTTGTATAACGCATTATACGCATGACTGCATCCTGTTTATGATGTTCATTAGGTGTCTTATATCACATGTGTTTTCAGGCGTTCTTTTTTTTTCTTTTTTGTCTGGTTTCTTATTTTCTCAGATTCTTCTTTGTTATAGTATATTGTACCCAAATATTGCATTTGTGATGAAGTACTTAATTCTTTTGTTTAGCGAAGCCAGAACCTTTGCAATAACACACTCGTGATTATATAATGTATTTATATCCTTTCTTCGTAAATACTACCATTTGTACTTGCCCTTCCTGTTATAACCCCATGAGGGATTGACAGTATGTCAATCCCTCATGGGGTTTTAAATAAATAAATAAATAAATAAATAAATAAATAAATAAATAAATAAATAAATAAATACTCTAAAAGCGCTTAGGATTTGTTTGGACCACGTTAGGAAGAGTGCTGTTAAAAAAAGGTAAATTTAGTCAATCTTTGTGCGGGCAATTATTCTGCCAATAGTTTCTCTATACACCAACCAACGGTCCGGTCTGCTTAAGTTCTTATCATTCCGATACAGTCACTCTCTTATTGTTTAGTCGACTTCGATGTTTATTGAGCCAAGAAGCTGAGTTGCTACTGCGATAAAATAGGGATAAAATAATTGATGGTGTCATGAATGTTACGTTAAGGCATGCACTGGTTCATTTCAGCTTAGCATCCAAGATAGTTCGGCAAGAAGTCTTCAATGAAAGCAAAAAGTTCGGTGTTTATGGTTGAAACGTTGGGGAGTTTTATAGTCCCTGATAACTTCGGAGCCTCTACGTTGGGGTGGTCATGCTACAGATAGTGCGAAATGCAAAGTATCGTGATCACTTAAACAGGGAATACGGTATGGGTGATCGCTGAAGTCATATCTGTTGGTGACATGAGGGCTAGATCAAGAAGTGATGAAGTGTTAAAGGTTACTCGTCCCGGCAAAGTGAGAACTTGGGATAAAACAAAGTCGGAACATACGGCGATGAATTGGTCGGACTGAGTGCGAGAGGGCTGCGAGAAAAGGGCATACGCACAACCAGACAATTTGCGGAAAGTTGAAGTCGCCCAACAGCTTAATTTCGTGCTCCAGGAAGGCGAACGCTGATTTGGTTCTACGAGTCACGTACGTCGTCACAAAATAAGATTGTGCAAGTTGGAGGACGGCAACAGATACCGATAACAGTTTTATGTAGTTGATGGTAACACAACATCACAATAGCTCCAAATCTGTATTCACTAGTATACAAAATGAGTTGATGTTTTTCATCTATTGACAACAGGGCACCACCACCACTTCTGTCTGTTCGATCATTGCGTTACAAAACATACTTGACATCCGACAAAAAAAAAAAAAAAAAAAGGAGCTCCGAGTTTGATATTTTGTTTCCGTTGGCGCTGTTATGTCTGAGTTAGTATCGCTTATCACACCACTTAGTTCATCTCTCTTCGGTGTAATACTAAGTACGTTAGCGTATAGTATCGAGAAGCTGGATGGTGAACTCAGGCCTCCCCCCCCTAGCGTTTCTCCATTGCTTTGCCGTAGGACGTACTCAACCGAAGCGAAGTGAACGAATAGAAGGGATTCTTTCCCTATTGGCACTCGTCGAAGGAAGTACTTCGTTACGCTTGCGCAACTATTAAAAAATATGTAATGGCTGGCGAGATGTGCTCGACTTGATTGAATTTCATCTGTCTGGGCGAAAACCTTAGCCAATTTGATCGTTGTCAAGTTGAAAAGCGAGTCATAGGAGGTTATCTCGTCGGTCCGCTGAAGAACTAAGCCATCCGGGTCACGTGCCAGCGCGGACAGGAACTGCACTACGTAGAAGACGCGTGAGTATCCCGTCCTCTTCGTGTCAACAAGCCCACTCAATTTGATATTTGATGCTGTTGCGATTGATGCAATCGATGCATGATGCTGCACGCACCTTGTTGAAAGATGGAGCAGATTTTGTGGTCGCCATCTTGAGGTACTAGCAAGAATAGAAGCTGCGTAAACAAACAAACAAACAAACAAGCAAGCAAACAAACAGGGTGAAAGCACGAAAGTCGCGTTTTGCACCCAACGAGCAGTCGATAACCGGTGAAAAACGATCCCTGTCAAAAAGCACAGCGATGTCCGCGTGATAATGTGGTGCCCTGACGTCATCGTGGCCGCCATGTTGGGTACTAGCACGGTGAGATGCTGCGCCCGTGACGTCACGTGAAAACTACCTATAGACCGTTTCATCAGGCGAGGAGGAAAGGGCGCGCGGAGAGCCTTTCCTCCTCTCTGGCTTGGGCGATCCGGCGCGGCGCTGCTTCAAAGTATTGCTGTCGCGTGCTGCGGAACGATTTCGAGATGTTTTAGATCTTACTTTGTGAAATTTACGCCATGTTCGTTGATATAAGGTCGTCAGGGAAGCCTTTCGGTGCATCGGTAACTACTGTAGGCAGAAATATGTGTTGGGGGCGCAAAAATGTGACACGCATAATCAGCCGCGGTGCGTGTATGTGTTGTTTACTATTTTGCTTATATCGATTTTAATTCAACAAAGAAAACCGGCGTCTCTGTATTACCGACATTAAATGGTAAATCAGCTCACTGTCTGATCGATTGGCGTAGGCAGTAAAACATAAGAGCGCATGCTCGTGCACGGCCAACCTAAGGCAACCACGAAACATCTGAGCGGCAGCCGCTATCAAATATTCGTGATACACTGGCATCGTTCTCACGCACTGCAAGTCTAGTATGCTTGAAATTACCATATGTCTACGCTAGCCTTTCTGCATGAGGCCCATGGCGCTGCTCAACACAGCGACCACTGCGGTTGGTGAGCCAGCACGATATATGCTGCGTGCTTCGGCATTGCCATTTTGGCCTGTATACAGCCATAATATATGAGAAGGTTCGCATAAAAAGAATGCGATGGCTATTTTTGAGCGCAAAATTTCCGTAATACGTGTGAGTGCGTCGTAGACAACTGAACGAACACAGCCGAAAAAAAAAAATTCGGTTATCATCCTCTTTCTCTAAAAAGCAAGAGAAAACGGGCTAACGCCGCACAACGTTTGTAAATATATAACCGCTGATGCCGTATGCTTGAACCATGCGCTATACAGAACAAAGATATCTGTAATCCAGCACCTACTACTGCTTAGGACGCTCGCGCAGTTCGTAAACGGTCGCTTTGCTGGACAAGCTTAATTCAGACTGTAAGGTATGCTGCTATCACTAGCCAAAACTATTTTATTCATGGGTGGAAACCTCATCCATCCAACCAAGTAGTCACGCAATGTAACCTGCAGTGAACAGTTTGAACGCTTGTCAAACAGCACAGCTCCTATCGTAGCAGAACAGTACCCATGCTGTTACGATCGTCGCGTATGTTTTATGGCTCCTAAACCGCAGCTTAGAGATAGAGCATAATACTGCAATAAGGTCACATTAGTGATTGGAACATTCATAAATACACAATTGATCTCCGAGGCTCATTTTAGGCTCAGATATGCGAACACACCATCGCGCTGCGTGTTCCGTCCACCTCAACGCCAGCAGAAATTCCGGCCATGACGCCTTAAACCACTTCAGCACGTCTCATAGAACCGTTTACCACGTAGAAGACGCACGTCATACTAAACAGACCGCACGACCGCGAAAACAAACGCCAGAACCTATCACCGAGCGTATACCTGCCATGCAAAAGACCGCTTTCACCCAAGCCAGTATGGCGCTGCTCATAGGCGGCGCCACTGCGTTCACAATATGGCGGCGCCTACGAAAAAACGGTCTATAAGGACGCTCGAGGTGCGTTCGCGCCGTCGTGCTGCCATGGTATCCGATGCGCAAGCACCGCCCCCGCGTGGAGAGTATTCGAAGGCCGCCACAAACGAGCAGTGCGTGCAGCGGGGGCAGAGAGAGAAAGAGAGAGAGAGAAAGAGGGGGGGGAAGGAGTGCGACGTGTTACAGTAAGAGCGGTCCGTTTGAAAACGTTTAACGTAACTCCTCATTCGGACAGTACCATTGTATTTCATCGGAGTATTTGATTTTTTCTGCCCATCTAGTTGAGCACTCTGAATACTGAGCATTCCCTGGATGGATGGATGTTATGGGCGTCCCCTTTGGAACGGAGTGATGGGTTGCGCCGCCAAGCTCTTGCTATTATACTGCCTAATGTCCTACCTAGGTTAAAGAAAGGAAGAAAAAGAAACACTATGAACTCCCACAACCAAATTTTCTGACCCCCTATTGCGAACTTTGCATTTGTACGTCTCCGTCTTTTGTCGATTCCCTACTTTTCTTCCACCAATCTTCCAATCGCCTCTTACTAATTTCTATTGCGGACATGTTTACTTTTCCCCTGCTCTTGCTGAACCCATGGGCTTCCCTAAATGATGATGTAAGCGCTGCAGTCCCTATTCAATGAACAGAGCAGTTACCGAGGCCCGTAGAGGGGCAGCGGATTTGTGGCGCCATCTGTTAACGCACCTAATAATCATGAAATAAATTGCATGCCTCCGTGCGTGATCTCGCAGGCTCTGTAATTTGCATGGCATTCGAGACTGTAGTCCGGGCGGATCTTTGAGGCCGTGTGAGCCAGCGGGAAAACAAAACGAGAGGTACAGCGATGCGATTATTCTTGATGCATTCGATAGTTCAATACACACTAGAACAGATGCGGCAAAAGGAACGCACTGAATTTACAAACCATGAAAGCAGTGACCCCATTGTAGAGTAAAAAGGCACATGCGTGCTACACCCGTTGAATCAAGATTAGGATCTCGATAACGTAGCGTTTAAAGTATGGGAAGTGCTTACAATAACATAACAATTACGCCTAGTAAGTTTTGCTGGTATAAATATCGGGGAAATTGTCCTCACGTCTTACAGAGTTTCTTTAGCACGAACCGTTGCGGCACCTGGCGTGACGTTGTGGAACTTGAGGGAGAATATTTTGCGGCGTTGCCGTCCGGTGGCGCTCGCTCGCAACGCGAAGTACGGGGTAATTGGAAGCGTAAATGGGGAGAACCGGCAGTCGTCAAAAAAAAAAAAAAAAAAAAATGAAAGACACAGAGACAGTGAATTGGCTGCAAAGAATGGAAACAAACGGACCACGGAGATTTAGAAGAATGAGAAGAAAGAAATCTAAAGGAAAAATCTGTACAACACAAAGGGCAGTGCCTTGCTATTTGAGGCTCGAGCTGGTTGTCTTAAGGACAAAAATATACCGGAGCAAATATTCATAAGATGAGGCATGTGTATGTCGCGAGCAAAAATCTGGACTACTCAGCACATCCTAATGGAATGCAAAGGGATTCAATCAGTGAGATCCGTAGGTAACGTAGACCTTCCGGAAACGCTAGGATTTAATGTGTAGGGAAGCATCAACTACTCGGCAATCCAAATAAGGAAGAAACGTTCTGAATATTGCTGAAAAAAAAAGCAGGGAAGAGACTGATATAACCGGATCCGTTACAGGCATAGGTAGCGGTACACGATAGATAGGGAAGTTTTGAGGAAGAGAAAAAAGACTAAGGAGATGTACACAAAAATGCTAGAATGAAAAGCACACATAGCGTATCTGATTGATTGAAGTGGGCTATAGGAATTATCTTGGGCAAGGAATTGTTTTGCTTTGTGAAGCTCATAGGGCCTACGTCAAGCAAAGATCTACATAAAATTATGTAAGCTAAGAAAGCTGGCTTATATATTTAAGTCTGAATTCAGTAAATCAAGCATGATGTCATCAAAAATTTTAACGAAACTCGTGCTAACTCGAGCTGCGAGAAATGCACTCCTCGTATTATAGCAAAGTTCGAAGCTTTAATTTTAAAGGTTGTAAATTTTTTATTTGCTGATTTTGTGCAGTTCATACGTTTTTCTCTATGGTTCTGAAATATGCCCGTAACTGCATAATGTATCATACATAATACGCGACAATTTACGCTCATAAAATTGCAATCATGTGTTTCATTAGAAAACTAAGGTGTTTTCTTTTTTTTTTTTTGGGGGGGGGGGGGTGAGGAGGGGGATTTTTGGCATAAGCGAAGTTTTGCATAATATTTCGCAAGAAAATGAAAACTGATTCAGTAATGGGTTAAACGCTCCTGCATCAACTGAACGACTTTGATGCGGTAGCATTAATAAGATCAGTCTACCCACGCTTTTCATTAAAGTACCGGCTCGCGTTACAGAACGCATTGAGACTTTCGCGAAGACACATACAGGGCACTGGTAAATATCGGCGCACTCCCGCTTTCTACGCAGCCTCCGGGATCGTGATGCCTCCCATTTCGTCGACATCAAGAACTAGCATCGGTGAGTGCCATCTTCAAAGTTATCTCATTTGTACCCCCCCCCCCCCCCACACACCCAGTGTGTGTGTGTATATATATATATATATATATATATATATATATATATATATATATATATATATATATATATATATATATATGTGTGTGTGTGTGTGTGTGTGTGTGTGTGTGTGTGTGTGTGTGTGTGTGTGTGTGTGTGTGTGTGTGTATAAGAGTGGGGCTGAAAATTAATATGCAGAAGACAAAGATCGTGATAAATAACCTGGCAAGGGCACAAGAGTTCAACATACAGACATACACTGATATGTGCTGGTCTGTAGAAGCCTAAGCTCCTGAATGGGAGCTTGCCGTTATCATTCAAAATGAAAGTATACAATAAGTGCATTTTACCGGTGCTGACATACGGCGCAGAGACCTAGAGGTTGACAAAGAAGCTTGAGAACAAGTTAAGAACCGCGCAAAGAGCGATGGAACGACGAATGTTAGGCATAACTTTAAGAGACAGAAAGAGAGCGCTTTGGATCAGAGAGCAAACCGGTATAGACGATATTCTAATTAAAAGAAAAAAAATGGCGCTGAGCAGGTCATGTAATGCGCAGACTAGATAACCGTTGGACCATTAAGGTGACAGAATGGGCACCAAGCGAAGGAAGCGCAGTAGAGGACGACAGAAGACTAGATGGGGTGACGGAATTAGGAAATTTTTTGCGGATGCTGGTTCGAATCAGTTGGCGCAGGACAGGGGTAATTGGAGATCGCAGGGAGAGGCCTTTGTCTCCTGCAGTGGACATGAACAGGCTGATGATTATATTATATTATATATATATATATATATATATATATATATATATATATATATATATATATATATATATATATATAGACACAGTATCGTCGCTTCATCGTGTCTTGCCTAATTTCTGCGTGATGCAGAATTTAGCCGTTCGCTTTGTTTCTCGATTTACGTAATCACAAAAACCAGTTCGGCGCAAGTGAAACAGATATAGTAATGGGACATACTAGATTGTCATTGACGCAGACCGCGCTTAATTTTTTTTTAAATAACGTTTAGCATTCAAAAACTGGCATTCAAAGGAACGCTTACATGAAAGAACCTAGTTACTATTCTCACGGAATTGACCCAATATAAAGTATTAAAATTTGCTTGGAAAACAGATTCGGTCATTCTGATTGTCTTTTCTCCGCCAAAAAAATCTGGAAATGCACTGAGTTGGTTCATTCTGTCGTAGATATATCTTGTATAGTAATGATGCCTTTGTTGCGTCGGTTGTGGAACTTATATTGTTTATTGAGCTCTAAATGTGTTCGTGCCACGCTTCGGGATGAGTATTGCATTGTTTAATTTGCAGCTCGTAATTCAGTTTTGTTTGCTACTAAGCGTTTAAAATACGCTTTTTATTGAATACTGTATGTTACTACCGTTTTGTGGTGCCGAGATTATGGTAATGATTTTTTTTTCTCCTGTATATTCAGCTAAGCTACGTAGAATATTCGCCTATTTAAGTGTTTTGTTTATAAGGGTTTCTTTATATCACTATCATTCGCGTAATATTTCTGTGGGTTTTATTGCTATCACTCTGTATGTTTTCAAGTGCTTTGCTTTTTCTTCTCTCCCTCCTCCCCTTCTCCCCCCTTCTTCACCACCGTAATACCATGAGTCACTGTGGGTATGAATAAATAAATACATAAATATAATAAAACTAATCACTCGCGCGAAGTCGCTGTTACTGGGGCCTCTTTTATTTATGTATTTTTTTTTTAAATCTCAGTTTTGCGACGGCGTTGGTAAAGAATCACATGGGTTGCAAGCCAAAAATATTTGGCAGACCGTGAAAAATGTGTAATGCACACTCCACGAGAGTAACATAAAAAAAGAAGGTACTTCATGGGAATAAATCCTCCTCTACTCCTCTTATAGATCCAGGTCACAGCTCTGTCTCTTCCGTTCACATCATTTGATTTTAAATGTTCTTTTTAAAACTAGGTCCTTCTTCGGGGCATTAAAACTATTTGAATTACGCGCCTTCGAGCTATTCGCGACCAGCGCAGTAGCGCAGCGCCATCTTCACGTCATGTTTAGAATCAACCACCGCCTGAGTTCTACTTTCCGGCGGAGAGTGGCGCAAGTTACGGTACAAGTGCAACTTGCATTTGTGTTCCCCCTTCCCACGCTATTTAATAAAGTTGTTTCCTCCTCCTGCAGTTGTGTTCTTCGAAGCCGGCCCATAGGCCAGCTGACCTTATGGCACCTTCTTTATTGAATGTGGTTCCCAGTCTCAAAGAAAAAGAAAATAAGCAAAACATAAATAAGAAGAAAAGTCGGCCTTTGTATTGTAGGTATGAGTGGGCAAGCTCGAAGCAGATAAAGTTCTTGGGCTAGGTCCTGCACAGGTTCGTAATGATCAGTTTTAATGCCTCACACTGTTCTGGAAGTGGTAAAGACACCCTTGTTTGCGAAAATGATAAAGAAACAGGCTTTAATGACAGCTGCAGATATTATCTTCGTCAAATTCCTTACCTGCTACTTCGGATATCTAGGCCAGGAAATGAAATGAAAACAAAGAGAAAGAAAGAAAGACAACGGCGCATAATAAGAACTGCAAGAATAAAAAAAGGTTAACTTCACTATTGAAGAATCCAACAAGAGGGGGACCAGCATTTCCTATCTTTACGCACATACGTGTATTCATGGCCGTATTGAATATTGTCTTGGTTCACTCTGTTTTATTTTGTATTTTCCGAAAAAGCGACTGAAATAAATTATCTATTCAGAGTTCATAAAATTTGCGATATGAGTCCAACAGTACGATTTCGAAGTTTGTATACAACACCGTGAGTGATGACAAGCTGACATATTCAATTATGATAATTCGTTTTTCAAAATATTATTGAATTACTACCCTAAGTTGTATGTATTTATTGATATCTTTTCGTGTCTTATATCTTTAATTTTATTTTGAACCAAATTAAAAGGCATGTACGTGCTTTTTGGGCAGATTCACAAACAATTCGATTCAGTCGCTTGAATAGTAGAGCACAGAAACGGACTGACTGTAATATTTTTTTATTATTCAAATATTTATATATTCATTCGTGAAGCTTTGACGATGCCGCGGTGTAGGAAAAACTTCACCACTAGCTTCCACACGAAGGGATACTCTCCTCACGCAATTGCTGGATCGATTTGTTTTGGTTTACGACAGCACAGCTTTTTGCCAAGATTACGAAAAATTGGCAAGCTTGAAAAAAGAAAAAAAAAGCGGAAGCACGAAGCCTAGAAATGAGCAACCGAAATAACAAAAACAGCATTACAAAAAAAAAAAGAAGAAGAAAAGAAAAGGATATCGTAGTTCCGTAAACTGCACCCAATTAGTACAATGTTTACGATAGTTTTTCAAAAGTAGTAATCTCAACTTAGCGGTATATTTCAGAATTGTGTTTAACACATTATTTGTCACGCTTTAGATGCATGAAAAGCTGTTGTTTACAGATTTGTGATATCGACTGTTTTGTTACTGAGTTGCAGAGTTGTAAGCTAAATGCTTTAGCGTTTCTTTGATTAGTGATTTTCAATTTCTTTATTTCTTTCCTTTCTTCTTTTTGGAAAACAAATGATGGCCTTAACTAAACGTCGACTCCATATAGTCGGCAGACTCGATCACTTTCGTTTAAATGCATCAGACTTCGTCAAATTCAGTGAGTGGATGTTGAGCAAAACAATATCTACCTGCCTACGTGTTCAGATAGGAGCCCCCGGGATGCTCCTCTTAACATTCGAGGCCCCATTTTGCACGTCCTCCAAGACAACAGGCGCCGAGCTGACACATATCTGGGAGGCTACGACTCGGGGTTTAACGTTTAAGTTACACAAAACAGATGGCGCATGCAGTGCAAAATGGTTTCGTGGACAGAAGACAGATGGCGCAACAGAAAGGGAAGGGACGGTACTTTCTTGCCCTCCCCTCCGCTTTGTTTTTGTTTTTTGAGGATTAAATTTTTTTGTTGTGCTAAAGATCGGATAGTATTATTTGATAAAAAAATATCTAATATTTCTTGGAAGATGTTGGAAAGCTTAGGGCTGTTTTCGTTATTTTTGCTAATAAGAAGAACAATATCGCATATTTGGGAAAGAGATTTAGAATCTTTTGAACTTGTGGAAAAGGAAAGAGGGGGATGTGTAAAATTATCAACGTCAGAATACCACGTTAACGTACTCAGTTTAAGGATACCTCTCCAAAATAATTATGTCAGCCGGCTATTTGGGCGCCTTAATTTGACGTCAAAATGAAAGTGCCGTGATCGAAATGTATGCATGGTAGTTAACAGACAAAACTCGGCTCTCCAGGATTTTGCTATGGCTTGACCGACTTCATGTTTTGAATGGTATTTTTGTATCGTTATTATTACCGCCATAGAAAGCATTTCTGGCGTACAAATCGCGGCACTGGCAATTCCTTTTCTCACGAAGCGCGGGCGTTTCACCTATATACCACTATACACTCGCATAACTTTGACGCTCATATACATGTAACATGTACGTAAAACATTCTCCATATACCTGACGTACACATATCTCGCTCTCCCCTTTTTCATTCTTAACACAGTGCAGGGTAGCCAAACGGTCTCAGTCCTGATTAACCTCCCTGCTTTTCATTTATCGTTATCTTTCTCTCTCTCTCTCTCTCTCTCTATATATATATATATATATATGATACAGTACCTTTGCGACTGAATATATCGGTGTAGAATTGGCAAACTTGCCATATATGTTCTTGGATCATGCGCTTCTCAACAGAGCTTCGCGATTATTACTTTAAGTGTTTAATTTGATCTGTAGTTTTAACATAAATGAATGCTAAATGCTAGAGTACGCATTTCCCGCAGTCTGGGTTTCTAGGGCAATCGCGTGTTTTTTCTTACATTTACCGTGTTTCTGTTCCAAGAGTTAGCCCGTTGTCCCAACTCTTACTATATCCAATTGCGGTTTCCGTGCGCCCTCGATAACGGTGATCAAGAAGTCAGGAAAGTTTGTTGCGATCGTCAAGAAAGCGACACGTGTTAGCATGTACAAGTAAATTCACATAACTCGTGTAGGATTTGTGGTAGGGGGACCATCTTATTGGAAACATCGGTAATATAGGAGTTTCGAGTTGCCGATTATTTCATCCTCTGTTTAGGCAGGCTGCTCGTGAGTCCAGGTGGCAGAGGGACCCCCCCTCCCCCGGAAAGACATTGATCGCGGGTTCGAATCCCCGGATAAGGACAAATTATTCAACTGAAGTGTTTTTTTTTGTTGTTGTTGTTGTTACGAGATAACCGTACGAGGTTTCATTTGTAGTTTCGTGCTACAGTAGAGATGACAATTTTCATTTTACCTAATAAATAATGAATGATAAAATGTGTGGCAGAAAGAAATTAATGAAAAGAATAAAATATTCTCGGGCGCAATGAATTAACATCGGTGAATGTATGCACGTTGCGTGAGCATAAGCATCGTTTGGCTATTTGGCTGATCGTCATTACGAGCGGCTGGCGATCGAACGTCTGCAAATGAGGGAGAAAAGGTCTGGTTTGCGTTGTTACAACTTAAACCGAAGCGAAGTGCGGAGGGTATGTGATTACGCGACATCAGTTTGCTGTTAATGTATATGACAAAGAATGACAGTGTCCAACTCAAGAGATCAGATAGAATTCGCGGAACTGTCAAAACTGATCAACAAGGAGAAAGCAAGGGATGTTCAAAATTATAACGCGAGAAAGACTAATGAAGCAGTAAAAAATGGACGCAGTATGAAAACAGTGAGAAGAAAACTTGGCATCGGACAAGCCAAGATGTGTGCACTGAAAGCTAAGCAGGGTAATATCATCAGCAATTTCGATGATATAGCAAAAGAAACGGAAGAGTTCAATACTGATCTGTACAACACCTGGAGCAGCCACGCTACCTCCATTTGAAGTAGTAATAAACAGGTTAGAGAGGCTCTTTCCATAACTAGCGATGAAGTTTGAAGGGCCTTGCAAGACATGAACCGGAGAGAAGCGGCAGAAGATGGAATAACAGTCGATTTAATTAAAGATGGAGGAGACATCATGCTAGAGAAGCTTCCGGTCCTTCATACAATATGTCTCAAGACTTCAAGGATTCCAGAGAATTGGAATAATGGCAACATTATACGAAGCCACAGAAAGGGAGACGTTAAGGCATTTAAAAAAATATATATCGGCCCATTAGCTTACTTCCAGTACTGTATAAAATATTCAACAAGATAATTTCAAATAGAATAAGGGCAACACTTGGCTTCAGTCAACCAAGCGAACAGGCTGGCTTCAGGAAGGGAATGTCTACAATGGATCACATCCACGTCATCACTCAGGTAATCGAGAAACCTGCAGAGCACAATCAACCTCTCTATATCGTTTTCATAGATTACGAAAAAGGCATTTGATTCAGTAGAGATACCAGCCGTCATAGAGGCACTGCATAATCAAGAAGTGCACGACGCTTACGTAAATATCTTGGAAAGTATCTACAGAGACTCCATAGCAACCTTGTTTCTGCACAAGAAAAGCAGAAAGATACCTACAAAGAAAGAGGTCAGGCAAGGAGACACAATCTCGCCAATGAGACAGACTCCAATAGGACTCAGGATCAACGGTAAATATCTAAGCAGCCTTCGGTTTGCAGATGATATTGTCCTGTTAAGCAACACCGGGGACAAATTGCACCAAATGATTGAGGACCTTAACAGAGAAAGCGTAATAGTGGCGTTAGAGATTAATATGCAGAAGACAAAGACAATGCTCAATAGCCTGCCAAGGGAACAAGAGTTCAGAATCGCCAATCAGCCTTTAGATTCTGTGAAGGCGTGCGTCTACATAGGTCATTTACTCACAGGGGACCCTGATCATGACAACGAAATTCACAGAAGAATGAAAATGGGTTGGTGTGCATACGGCAGACATCGCCAGGTCCTGACGGGAAGCTTACCACTATCATTGAAAAGAAAGGTGTACAATCAATGTATCCTACCGGTGCTAACACATGGGGGCAGAAACTTGTAGGTTGACAAAGAAGCTCGAGAAACAGTTAAGGACCGCGCAAAGAGCTATGGAACGAAGAATGTTAGGCCTAACGTTAAGAGACAGGAAAACAGAGTTGTGGATCAGAGCGCAAACTGGAATAGCCGATATTCTAATCGACATTAAGAGAAAAAAAATGGAGCTGGGCAGGCCATGTAATGCGTAGGATAGTTAACCGGTGAACCATTAGAGTTAGAGAATGGGTGCCAAGAGAAGGGGAGTGCAGTCGAGGACCACAGAAAACTAGGTGGAGTGATGAAATGGGGAATTTCGCAGGCGCAAGTTGGAATCGGTTGGTGCAGGACACTGGTATTTAGAGATGGCAGGGAGAGGCCTTCGTGCTGCAGTGCACATAAAATAGGCTGCTGGTGCTGCTGCTGCCGATGCTAATGAAGTATCCAGACTGAGGAAGAAAACATACGAATTTATTAAAAAGATTAAAAACACCAATATGGCTATTGATGTCGGAAGTCGATCAAACAGTGACAAGAGTAGGAGGAAATTATCGATCAAACAATGACAGCATGCTCAAGAAGCGAGTATGAACCATTAAAGAGGTGGAAAAATCTGTGACGGAGACATAGTACAGCCACACGCTGCGTTCTCGCAGATTGGTTCGCGTTGATGCGAGACGCAACACGAAGGTCAGTTCGCTCGCCGCTGCTGCCGCGCTTCCTCACTCCAGCGTTCTTACAGCGAGTTTCGAGGGTCATCGAGTGAGAGGTGTTCATTTTTGTTAATTTAGTCATTATGCCTACGTTTACAAGTTTATACGGTCGAAATGGTAAGTCTTGCAATGGTGACAGCAGACATGTTAAATGTCTGCAAACGCTACTTTCCTTCAGATGCCGCTTTAAATGCTTTAGTAGAGGGCACCTCAATATCAGACAGCGTGATAAACGTAGCACAATACATGATTCATGAAAGATTTCCTCATTGGGATGGCTTTCAATATGTGCTACTTGGCCGTCGTTTACTAGATACTGAACTGAAAAGCCCTTTTATTCAAATCTTGCATGTCCGAAACCCCGATCACTGGCTTACGGTAACCAATGTTGACGCTGATGAAAACACAGTCTTTGTATATGACTCAATTGACCAAGATACTCCTTCTGGTGCCATGAGGGACAGTCACATGCTAAAATTGCACTCACCAACGCTGACCATTTGCACAAAAGGGCCATAAAACCAGTGCAACACGCTTGACTGTGGCTTGTTCGCAACTGCAAATATGTATTATTTAGCATCAGAAAGGAGACCAGAAAATGTAAGCCTTAATAAGAGTATGCTGCGCAGACATTCGCTGAAATGCAAACAGATTCCATTGAATACATTATACATAATTTAGGTGCATATCACTCGGTAGCATGAAAATGAACATGGCTTCTTTGCCAAATGAATATTTTAAAACGAAAAAAAAATGCGAAATTCTTCAGCGTGGAGGCGCCTATTTCATGCACAAGGCATTCTCGCAAATTCGCCAACAATGTGAAACACAATATATTACAGCTACAAAGAACATATTGCCACCTGATGTTCTGAGCCAGCAAACGGTGAGCATTGCGTGCCCAGCAAAAACGGCGAAGACGACGAAGTCAAAGATCCCGCGCCAGCTGGAGAACCGTTTGTGTTAGTTATTTATTAACCAAATTCTTTTATTCATTCAATCATATTACCACCCGAATCGTGGCCTATCCCCCATAGTGGGTTTGTGCCATTTGTTGAGGATTCATCATCATCATCATCATCATCATCATCATCATCACCACCACCACCACCGTCCCTTTGTATCTGGAATTTTTGGTGTCTGGCTGCTGGTACTGTTCGCTACTCTTGCCTTAGCGCGTGAGAAACTGGTGGAGGTGCGGGGTAATCTAATCTATACACCAAACCCCTTCGAGCAGCAGGAGCTCCAGCCGCGTACCGGTGCTTACGCCTGTACACCGCGCCAGCAGAAGGATCCGTGGACAAGCCCCTGAGTTTGGACTCCTCCCAGAGAAAATGGCAGCTCCAACCACCCCAACCGGTATGGAAGGCACAACGCCGATTCATTGTACGCTACTCAATCCGCGAACACCGAATCCCTTTCACGGCGCCATACATCAGGATGTTGAAGATTGGCCGGTGCACTATGAACGTGTTGCCGCGTTCAACAAGTGGGGCGACGCAGACAAACTGAAAAACGTATATTTCAGCCTTAACGATGACGCACGTGTTTGGTATGAGAACCGTGCAGATGCCCTAACTTCATGGGCAGAATTCAAACGTCGGCCTCTTAAGACGTTTGCGAGCCCTGATCGCCGAGAGCGAGCTGAGCGTGATCTCCAGTCCCGTACACAAATGCCGAACGAAGGTGTCGAAATGTATATTGAGGTCATACTGTCGAGGACAGCCGACCCCAGCATGTCGGAAGGAGGTGCGGTACCTGATGCACGAAGTGAAAGAGCAGCTGTTCGGCGGTCTCGTGCACAGTCCTCCCAAGACTGTGTCAGAATTTCTTTCCGAGGCCGTCACCATGGAACAGACTCTTCGGCAGCGGGCCCAATCAAACGAATGTCAAGTGAACGCTGCCTCACCTACGGACTTCTTCGGAGCTCTCGGGGGCCACGTCGATTTCTTTCGAGAGCTCATTCGTTCCGTAATCTGCGAAGAACTCCAGAAACTGTCGGTACCCTCACAGCCGACGGTCAGCTCCTTGTTCAGCGTTCTCCGTGACGAAGTCCAGCATGCGCTAAGAGAACCACCCTTCAACACAGAAGCTCGACCCCTAAGAACTGACAGACTCCATATGTCATATTAGCAAGCTTTGAGGCAACCTGCCCCACCTCCCTCCCCGCTTCGCACCGCGTGCTCGGCCATGCTACAGCCCGTCCAAGCGGCCTCGTATTACCAGGACCCCCGACAGGCCCCAAGGAAATCAGACGTGTGGCGGGCACCTGATCGCGGTATCCTTTGCTTTCACTGTGACGAAGCTAGGCATGTCTACCGACAGTGCTCCTACCGAGAACTCGGACTATGCGGATTCTCAGCGAACTCGCCGCGACCTAGGTTCGGCCAGGGTCCTCCTGAAATTGAAGAATATGTTGCCCAGCAGCGCGGATCCCCATCAGCTCGACACCAGTCACGCTCCCCTTCGCCGCGGCGGTTTTCTCCGACACGCCGTATGTATTCGAGCGTGGTGCAGGGTCGGTCGCCCAGCCCGCGCCAGGAAAACTAACCACAGCGGCCTTCGGGGGTGAGGCCGCTCAGTCTGGACGTGCTCAAGGAACTCTCCTGAGGCGTACGCGGGCCGACGATACATCGACGACGACAGTACCTGCTCATTACGGAAGAAGAATTTCCGTGGACATTCCTGTACTGCTCGACGGCCGTGAATTGACTGCTTTAGTGGACATTGGAGCGGATTATTCTATTATCAGCGAAAAACTGGCCATCTTTCTGAAGAAAGTGACGATGCTTTCGAATCAAACGCCAGTTCGTACAGCTGGAGGGCGCGTACTCGGCATGTGCATGGCACGAATACAGATTCACGGCTCTACGTTTGTTGCCAGCTTAAGCATTCTCCCGCAGTGTTCTCGGGAGCTAATCATCGGCATGGACTTTCTCAGGGAGCACAGAGCTATCATCGACATTCGACAACGCCTCGTCACTTTCTCGACAAAGAGTGCCGCAGCGACGACCAACACCATCGACGCTCGAGCATCTCTTCGTTGTCATCGACGACGCTGTCACGTTACCATCGCGTGCAAGTGTCGTGGTTCAAGTAGCACGTGACAGACTTACACAGTGAAGCGGTCGCAGAAAGCAATCGCTCTCTCCTGCTTTAGAGTAATCCCTTTCGGCCTCTGCTCCGCTCCAGTCACATTACAGCGAATGATGGATACCGTTCTCGCTGACCTCAAATGGAAAAGCTGCCTCGTCTATCTCGATGATGTCGTTGTCTTTTCGGAAACTTTTGACGAGCACCTTCGACGCCTTCGGAATGTACTCGAACCCATTCGATCGGCTGACCTTACACTCAAGCCAGAGAAATGCCATTTCGGTTATGAGGAACTGAAGTTCCTTGGTCACGTCGTGAGCGCGGCTGGTGTTCGGCCCAATCCCAAGAAGACTGCTGCCGTAGCTGCTTTTCCCGCTCCAACCGACAAGAAAAGTATCCGACGATTTTTGGGCTTGTGTACATATTGTCGACGCTTCATTGAAAATGTTTCGAAGATTGCAGAGCCGCTATTTCTCCTTACGCGTGACGAAGCGCCATTCCTCTGGACTGATGAAGAACAAACCGCCTTTGCGGAGCTACAACGTCGATAGTCTTCTCCTCCCGTGCTCGGTCATATTGATGAGGATGCTGACACAGAAGTACGCACTGACGCCAGAAATATAGGTCTCGGAGCTATCCTGGTGCAACGGCAAGACGGGACTGAACGAGTTATGGCCTATACGCGAGCCGCAGTCGCCGAGTCCAATTATTCGACCACAGAGGAGTGCCTCGCGGTTATCTGGGCCACTACAAAGTTTAGGCCGTATCTCTACGGGCGGCCATTTAAAGTTGTGACCGATCATCGTGCTTTGTGCTGGTTGACCAACTTCCGAGACCCTTTTGGACGATTGGCACGTTGGAGTCTGCGACTCCAGGAATTTAACATCACCATCGTATACAAGTCAGGCAGAAAACATGAAGATACTGACATACTATCACGAGCACCTGTTGAATCTAAGAATCCTGACGAGGAAGACGACAGCGCCTTCCTGGGAGCCCTTAGCGGGCCGGATCAGCTCGCTAAACAGCGATCGGACGCTGAGTTAATGCCCATCATCGATCACTTAGAAGGCGGCATCACGTCCATTCCTCGCCCTATTTCGCGACGGTTGTCGTCATTTTGCCTACGAGAAGGCATCTTATACAAAAGAAACACAGGTGCCGCCGACTCTTCTAGTAGTGCCTCAAGCCCTTCGCGACGACATCCTATTAGCCTGCCACGACGAGCCGACATCTGGTCACTTGGGCTACTTAAGGACTCTGGACAGGGTACGGCGACTACTACTGGCCTAGACTGACTGCTTGCGTCAAACGCTACGTGAAAGTATGCCGTGAATGCCAGCGCCGCAAGTCACCACCCTTCAAGCCTGCAGGCCTTCTACAACCCATCGACCCTCCGCGTACGCCGTTTTATCAAGTTGGAATGGACCTTCTTGAACCATTTCCCTTGTCTTCCTCCGGCAATAAGTGGATAATTGTCGCAACTGATTACTTGACGCGTTACGCTGAGACGAAGGCACTACCACGCGGGACAGCATATCAAGTTGGCCAGTTTTTTATCCATCACATTGTGCTTCGGCATGGCGCACCATCATTCATCATCACTGACCGAGGGACGGCATTTACGGTGAAGCTTCTGGACGACATCTTCAAGTTGAGTTACACTAGTCATCGAAAGACCACTGCATACCACCCTCAGACAGAAAGACTAAACAAAACACTGGTAGACATGCTCTCTATGTACGCGGATGTGCAGCACAAAACATGGGATGAGTTACCTATGAGCCTGGTGACGAAGTTGGGGTTTGGACAACCATTAGACGGCGAGGCCTCAGCGAGGAACTCCTGAGCAAGTACTTCGGACCATACACAGTACTAAGGCGTGTAAGCGACGTGAATAACGAAGTGATTCCAGACGGAGACCTGCCATCGCCCAAGCGCCGTTTACCACGTCCATAAATCCATATTGCGGCGTTCGGAGACTGCTGTAAACAAAGCATAAACGTGGGCATGTACTGTACCCTTGCAGCGCTTGTCGTCTGCTGCACACACTCTCGCCAAGTGATGGCGCCCAGAGAGGAAACGGGGAAGAAGCGTGCGTGTGCTTGCGGCCCCACCACATTCACTGGGGTTCTCGGGTGACTCACGGAGGATGCTGCGCGCGAGACGCTCAAAAATATTGCTTTCCATCTCTGCAGGCACCTGATAGTATAATATTTTTCTGCCTTGTAATATTGAACGCTGACTATTATTATAGAGAAGCGCATGGCAGTATACTTTTAGTTGAAATCCTTTTCCCATGATGTCTTTAATCAAAATGCGTACATTAATTAATGCATAAGACAACTTTTCATATCGTTGCAAGTTCAACGCATTGTTTAGTAAGATTTGATATATTTCAATTGTTTCAGTTTAATTTATTAAAGTGACGTCACTTCTCTGCGTGACAGGAGTCGATTCTGTGTGGAGTCGTCTGGGGCACGGTCTGGGGAGCCTCGCGTCGCACGAGACGCTGCCTCCTAATATTTGCGGGCAGGGTGCTGTCATCTGGCGGAGGAAGCAGAAACTCCTGAGCCATCGTTAGCGTTGGCTCAGTAGAGATGGCGCCACAGTTCGTACAGTGAGTGGTTTGTCCGTCGGACACCTTGGTCGGACACTGAGCTGTTGCAACAAGCCGGTCGGGACGTATCGATCAGTTACCGTGCCGTTTGGGATAAGTGTGTCGTAACCGCCACATTTTCCAGCTGCTAGTTTGAAAGTCGTTAACACCACGCCGGCTTGTCCGGTGCCAGCCCAATAAACGCGAAGGCTATTTGTGAAAAGCTTTAATTAGCAGAGGGCGCGCTAAATGCAAATATACAATTAATGTCGCATTTCTGGTTTTATTAGGCTGGATTTGTTAATAAGCATGCTAGACAAGTAGTCCAGTGGACAAATGCGTTCAAAGGACCCGAATCTTTCCATGCACCGGTGTGGCACACGACTTCGACTGCGTTTACTAGGAACTTGCTTTTTCTGAACGAAAATGTCCGCACGAAGAATGACAGGAACCCACCACAAACGTTTTGCGTGCTGGAATGCTTTTCAATGTAGACTGTGCTTTTATTTTTTGGCGGTGTACACCTTCGAAATTGGGTTCGATATTTTTTTTTCGTTCTGGAAGCTAATCTATACCTTCCGTAACCCCCCCCCCCCCCCTTTTTTTTTTTCATCACCTACATTGTGACCAATCAAGAGTTGCAACAATACACAACAACCCTTAGCGGATATATGCAGGAAGGAAAACGTCACAAGAGGCACTTATAAAACGCTAGCAAACACCGGACAAGCATCCGGACGACCTCGAGACAAAACAGCAAGAACCTCAAGCGTGAGCGTGATTATTCTGAGTATGCTTACATGCAAACATCTGAAGTCTTCCCAGACATGACACAATACTGTGTAGATGTTGGCGAAGCTCACAAGATACCGCAACATAGTAGCAAGAGCAGTGATTTCCCGAGCGTATACATTTACATAAAGACCGCGACGCAGTTTGACAGGCTCTCCAGCAGGCATGCACCCACCTGTGCTGCCAAATTGAACGAAGCCTTCTTAATTACTCTCCAAACGTTTCTAGAATGCACTGCAGCTACAAATACAGGCGAAACGGGAAATGTATAGCAACGCATTTTCGTCGTGTCCAACTTTATCGAAGTTTGAATTTGAGCCGATTGTACACGCACCGAAGGACACAGGAATACGCTGCGATGCGTGATTGAGGAATGACAACTTAAAGGGTGACGTCGTAAAAAGAAATAGTAATAATAATGAGAAGAAGGAAAACAAATTACACCAGCTACACTGGTCGCGCAAGGAAAGCTGAACGCGACGACGCCCGCCCTCTATTTTATTTTGTGTGCGTGTGTGTGTTTGTCGAGAACTGTCGTGACAAAAGATATAACTGAGCTCTTGAGCTTCCTTTGGATGGCGCACTTAAGCGGTCTGACATTCGTCCGAATGTGTTTTATGTGACTACCATTCACAGGGTTTTTCTATATCCTCCATGGTACCAATTGTTCTTGAATTTAGGGTGCACAGATCTATGTTCAAAGCATTAGGTGGAGCTTCTTAAAAAGCGCTGAAATCTCCTAATTATTGTGCGTTAAAATATATATAACTCCAGCTGTATCACGCGTAAGAAAGCAAAATGTGTAAATTTACTGGTTACAGAGGGGATGGGGCAGGGCTGGACTCGCTGAAATAATAACGCATAAATAGAAGAACATACTAAAAACTTGAATTCGTTCAATATGTAAAATGCACGCGTGGGACGCATTACGTCACCACTGTAACAGACGACAACCAACTGAAGAAACGTAGCAACGGCACTATATATAGAAAGACCCTACATCTACCCCAAGCAGACGAAACGACCTTGACTCAACGAAAGAGCTGGCCAATTTGCAACGTCACGCTGTGTCATACGTCAGTTAAAGTGACAAATCAGCTAGCGGCGCAAGACCCTCCCCTTGGTGGCGTACTGGTGCGAGAAGTGGTTTTGATAAGTGCGACGTCATTGCGCGAAGTGCACGCCGCAGCCACTGCAACTTATTATTTTGTGACATTGTCTTCAACTATTTTCTTTCTACTTTCACTCTCTCTCCCTTTGTTTTTACGCCAGTGAGCATTCACAGGACACCCATATTCGTTACGATGCTTCACCAGCAGAGCTGTTTTACCCACTCATCGTCAGCACATGTTTCTCCCAATTTCATCTTGTTCAAAGACTAGCTGAATAACTCCAGCCGATCTTGGTTAACTTCTTTCGAACTTCTATTGCCTAATCACAGAAACTCTAGAGTTCTCTTTTGTTGCTGCTGTGTGTGCATGTACATGTGTGCGTGTGTGTCTGTGTGTGTGTGCGCGCGTGTATGTTTGTGTGTATGCGTGCGTGTGTACACAACTGCATTCGCCTTTGCTATTATGATAAAACTAACATTGATGCTTTTGTCCTTCTGTATTGTGGATTGATGTACTTTTTCGCTTATTAAAAATATTTGGCTATGAAGCTGTCTAATGCTAACGCACTAATAATTCACAGCCATGCGTTTTATTTTGGACATTTGTATGATGATAATAATAGTTAGCAAGTTTTATCTGCAAGTTTCATGCGATGTCACAGTTATCATGCACCGACGTTCCCCATTTAGTTGGTAACAATACAGGACATCATTTCGTGCATGTCAGAAACAGATTATTCAAGGTTGCAGTGAAGTAGGGATGACAAAACCTATGTATTCATAGGTTTTGTCACTCCTACTTCACTGCAACCATGAATAATCTGTATAGGTTTTGTCACTCCTACTTCACTGCAACCATGAATAATCTGTACAGGTTTTGTCACTCCTACTTCTCTGCAACCATGAATAATCTGTATAGGTTTTGTCACTCCTACTTCACTGCAACCATGAATAATCTGTTTCTGACGGCTTTCTGATTCTGATTGCTTTTTAAAGCTAATTTTCCGCTGGGATGAGATCACTTCATCTCATGTTATCAACCTTTAATCATTGAACAATTTCTAATTTGTGGGGAAACCGGTGATCAAGCATCTGCTAACATTTCCAACGACATTAGAAATCAAACATATAAACAAGAACAATTGTGATCACAATGAGACGATTCGGTCAATGCATCACAGTGGCAGCTTTTGCTGGAGTTGAGTAATTGCATGTCCAAAGTGTAACTTCATCTTGCTGTAGTTTTCGCATTCCCCCGATGAGTACGTTTGCTCTTTTCACAAGTACAAAATGGCGCTAATGTGCTCCGTGTCAAGAAGAATAGTAAACTGGATGAGTCGATATACTGGCTCATGGTTTTAGGGTAGACGTATGCTGACACGGAACGCATGAACGACACAATAGGAAAAACAAACTGCCCTTGAAACATGTACTCCATGTCGGGCGTGCGAAAACACTTCAAAACGACGACGACGACGACAGAAACAACAACAGCAACCGTCAGTGATTTCTTCGGAATAATCGTCGAATCGGAAATAATGTAGCATATGCAAGTAAGTATGCCTGGCATGCATTGTATACGCCCACATCATTTCACTTTTAAAATTATGCTACATGCATATATGGGTAAAGCGGTTACTTCGTAGAAAACAGTCTCAAGCAACGTGTTGATCTTTAATTGTAAAGTTTCCAGTTTTGTTCACTTAGTCGTTCTCATGACGGCATGCCTCTACCGACTGCAATACTTTTAATGTTTTTTTTTCTTATCACGTACCCTGCATATGCCTTTCTCTCCCTCTCCCCCCCCCCCCCCCCCCCCATTCTGCCATTTCTTTAGATCCACCAGTGTGTGGTAAATATAATGACCATACTGACCAAACAACCACGACAAACGACAAAGAAAGAACACGCGTTTACTCCAAGCATTACAGGTATCTAATCAATCAATACGCCGTGCGCACAGTAAGCAATAGGTCCTACATACAGAGTTAATGGGCGCAATTCGCTTAGGCTGAGTTGGGAACGAGGTGGCGGGGCAATTCCCATATTCTCTTCGGCATTCGTGGCTTCCAAAGAATAAGGAACGAAGACATTTCGGTATTTCAAAGTGGCCGAGGAGCACCGAGGTCGGTGTGAAGTGCCCGCTGTGCTCTTCAGTGGGCAGGTCAGGTGCGCGCAGGTGCAAAATGCCGCGTCGTTATCTTTCTCTTTCTTCTACCTTCTCTCCACCCCACCCCCCTCTCTCTCACGTATCCCTGAAGCTTGCTTCCCGTAGCCTTCCGGGCTCGAACGTTTCCATCCTTCGCGTATGTGCATAGCAGCGAGCGGTGTAACGCTCCCAGCCTGTTGACTCCGAGTAAACATATCTTTCTAAAGCCTCCCGAGTTCGTGGGGATACGCGCGTTTCTGCGAAACGTAAAGTACCCTACGGCAGTGGCAATCGACTGAGGCACCAGAAGAATTTCCAGGTATTATGAGAGGTAATGCTTCTCTCTCTCTCTTATTGTTTGTTTCGTTTGTGTGAGTTTCTTGTTACTTCGAAGAAAGCAGGTGAGCAGACACCGCGTCTCAGACACCTCGCGGTTCACCAGCCCTCTTACGGACACGATGTGCTCACGATCTTCGAGACAAACACTTCTTCGCTCGCGTTTATTTCTTTAACATTTCATGGGGCTGACTCCCTTCTACAGAAAAATGAAAAAAATAAATAAAGAAAGAAAGCAAGAACGCTGGCCTTGTTTTGTGAACAGAACCTTGGGAAAGCTTACCCGCCTCAACGCCCGAGGCGCCATTGGATCCAAATCAATGCTGGACACGCCAGCGAAACGCGCTAAGGTGTAATAGGGCAGTCTTACTTGACGAACGACGATTGTCCATTTATCCTGACCGGTGCCATAAAATCAATTTATTCAATTGCGCTGAGCGACTGAGTTGTGGACTGGAGGCTCCTCCGCATTTTATTGCACACCTTCGTTGAGTCGATAAAGCTCCATACAAATTTTCCTGCTAAGCTAGTTGATGCAAGAATGGCGTAACGAAAGAATTGCAAAAGTTGGCGCAACCTTCGTTTATAAACTGACATGCGTTATTGAAATTGAGACCAAGTTGTGTCTAAAACTATAAAGGAAAGGAAATTCTATGTGCTTGTAGAGCAAATCTTTTGCAATGGGAAGATACTATCAAATATAATCTCTATCACAAAAGATGCATTTGCGCCAACGCTGAACCCAATGCTCGACTGCTCTATGAAAAAAAAAAATCAGATGTGGACGAATTGATACGTCCACTCGCTGACGATCCTTGTCGCTGATCGCAGTTGACGGTCTCCCTGCAATAGGTAGTTTGGCTCCAACGCTCGTTTGAATTTTTTTCCCCTTTTAAATCCATCTCTGCACATTACTCTGGTCCATAGTGTCGCCTCCGTAAACATTCACTTACCTTCTGTGAATGTCGGACAGCTTTAACTCCTTCTTGGTAAAAAATTCTATTACATTTCTTTGCTTCTGCTTGTGATCCATTACTTGACCCTGCATTGAGAAAGAAGAGTTATTAGGGGATACTACGGAGGAAGATTTACTCTGCAAACACGTAGAACATGAAAGAAGTACGTTAGTTAATAGCAAAAATGTTTATGCCATATTTTGCGTTACTTTTGGTACAAACCACGTATTATGCTGTGCAAAAGATGCCACGCTATATATACACGGAGAAAGTGTCACTCCCTTCACCTTTTCTTCAGTTTGTTGAGCAGCTTTCGACGTCGGAAAGGCTCGGATCCCATTGTCTTTAAAGGAGGGATCTGAGATGTGAGTTCTACGGTTTTGATGTAAATTTCTGCGGCGTAGCAGTTCTTAAATACACGTTTTGAACGCACCAGGCAGTTGTCCTCGTCATGTCGTTATCTCTATATTCGTCCACTTTACGTCTGTTTTATCCATGGTGGTGCAGCCAGAAAATGTTCTCGTAAGGGGACACGCACTGCACCAGGGACGGGAAGGGGAAGAGACACGTGCCCCCCCCCCCCGGCTACTCGGCCGGTTTCGTCTACCGCTATCTTCTCGAGGCACATGCAGTGTTATACTGCGTTGGCACAGATCGGCGTCGCAGCTCGCTTGTACAAATAAACCGCTCTCTTCAGCCGCCGAGTGCTTTGCCGAGCAACGCGGTCGTGCTTGTTCTCTACACTTCAAATTGTGGCGCGGAAATCGGACGCGGCGAAAGGAAGCACCGTAGACACGCTGAAAGTCGCCGCAAATGGATACATGCTCAGTTGCATATACTATTCGCTCTTTTTATATAACAGCGTCTTTTGCCGGTCCATATGGACGAACAAAAAAAGGCCCTTGCGCTAAGGCTGTTGGCAAGATCGGATGCCAACCAACTCTGACACCGGACAAATTCTCCAAGGTGGCCGGCCATTAGTAAGCACCGCTTATGCAAAAAAAAAAGAAGCTTTGGTGAATTCAGCACGTGTTCTGGTTTGTTAAAGGGCCCCTCACCAGGCCACATAGCAAATTTCAGTTATACGCTGGCAGTTGTTGCGTGTCCTCTAGGGAGCGTTCTGCCGCAACAATTTTTCAAATCGCTAATCCGAGATAGGAAAAAAAAATTGAAGGACGCTTAAGCTTTGCCTTTAAGAGTGTAACGCGATAGTATCTAAAGATCTCTGATTGTTTCTCACGCTTCCCGGCCAGTGAAGCGTATGTAACCGTAATGTTTACAGGGAAACGCTGGCTTCGAACGCTATGCACGAAGGCGTGCTTTCTTATAGAAACGGGGCCTCTCGCGTGGGCCGCGATGCGGCGGAGGTGAGCGCCACCTGGAAATATTGCAAAGAATCGGGCGCAAATGGCGCATGCCGTGGCTGGTCTACGATTGGTAGAAACGCCGGAGAAGGTGTTTCTTTTTCGGGTAACAGAATTATGCTTTTCCGTATAGTAAAATTACAATACGACGCTATCATGTCTGTAGGTTGTGTGTAAGTCGTACTTTACGATTTGTCTATGTATTTTAGCTTGAGACATTCAGTTAGTTGAGTAATTTCCTTGCGCCATGTGGAAACCTGGGTATGGGTGGTTCAAAAATATTTTTTTGCCGAAACGACGTCCGACACTCGGATTTTCTGCGACACAGGGCCCTTAACGCTATGACGTTAATATTTCAGTGCCGCGAACTCATAATTTCAGGAGGCGAGCTCCACTGCCAAGCGAGACCAATCTCTCCACTCGCCCCGTCTAGCCTCCGCAAGCGAAACTCCTTCGCTGCGTTCTCTCATACCGGAGCTCCACAAACGCGTGTCGCATACGGCGTGCACCCCGCCTTCATTATTTTTTTCTCCACGCATTTTTGCGGTGCGGCGCACTTCCGCTGACGGTGTCGCGCGCGAGCGTTTGCGATACTCTCGTTTCGTGCAGCGCACGATTTTGCGCGCTGTGCACGAGGACACCTGACTAGCGGTATAAGTCAGTGCTACGCGAATACTGAGGCAGACACAGGCGGATCACAGAGCTTGATCGCTCACTGGAACACGGTAGAAAATGACGTATTTTCGGCGTCTGCGCGCCCGACTGCACGACGTGGGAACAAGCAGACGAAACGGAAGTACATCTCTAGCGGCTTATATTTAACTGATTCTTTAACTTAGTTTATTCGATTTTATTCAGCCATTCGGTATATATGTACCAATGAATATGCGCCTGTTCAATTGACCAGTCTTTCCAAAATCCGTCTGTGCCACTGTGACTCAAAGCGAACAGAATCTGCAAATGTTACCTGATACGTGTCGTACTTTTCTGTGCATTCACCTGTCTGTCATCACTATTCTTCCCTCGATCAAGCATCCTACATCGCGTTTGTCCGCGTGAAATATTTGCGTATAGACGTCTCACACTGCGCATATACGCCTGATTTGGAGCTGGCATTTCGTCATTGCTTGCGAGTGGTGAAGTGAATAAACATTTTTTTAAAATTCACGATATTAAAGTTATGCCCTTTGTGGTGGACAAACATAAACGTTGCATAAAATGAAAGTATACAAATTTGTGGGTATCGCCGTTAGTTGTAAAACATTTTGCTGCACACTTCACTGAAGCTTTGTTCAAATGGTTTCCAACATTTGCGTTTGATGTGCATATTTTTTTTGTCTCGGCTTTCTTTTTCGAATAATATTTACGCAAAACAATCTTAAAACGTCCCCATGCGATTGATAGAAATGCGCCGGATATGCGCGTGTGTGTATATATATATGTATATATATATATATACTTCGCTCAGCCGAGTGTGATTCACGTATCTACGTGCTGATAACTCATGGCTTTTTGTGTTCCTCTCTCTGCCTCTCGTGTCCGCATAAACCAAACTAAAGGCTGACTACTTGTAAAACGTCCCTTGTTTACAAACGGACACAACGGAGAAACCTTGTAGGTTAAGCTAGCTTATTAAATTGCATTTCTGCGATACAATGAACGTTAGTCTTATATACGGCAAGCGTGGTCCTGGCAAACCAAAATACAGACGTAAGATCGACAGCTTCTACGCTTTATGTTCCAGTAACCCGTGTAGCGTAACGTATTCGGAGATCGAAAATGGGCTCGGAAGTTACTGCCCTATAGCTGCTCGTGAGGTCTTGCGAATTTGACAACGTCTGCTCGAGGAATGGCATGATACACACGGTATTCATATTTAAAAATGAAAAGAAAGCACGTATGCCCAATATGCCCCCAGTCTGTAATCATATATGATTATATGGGTCCGTGCTTGAAACCGCGTGTGTTCACATGTAAACCTACACGAGCATAGAGCATTGTGCTGCATGGACGCATGAGGAGTCGTTTCCAGTGGAAATTACGAGGACTTGCACACAATGGACAATGGCTGCAGACGTCGCGCGGTATTAAGGAAGGGGGAAAATTTGCCATTTTGTTTTGTTCCAATAATAACCAACTTTCTCCCGCCGAACAAAACAGAAACAATATAGTGAAATAACTCAGTTTTTTTCTGCCTGCTTCTCCAGATAGCAAGCGAATCAAAGCGCCACATCTTAGAAAGACATGCGGAAGCTTTAATTTGCTCTACGTTACATTAATGTAATTATTTTCATGGAGTGTATATAAATGTGTCGGGCGCGGTAGAATAAAAAGTTATACAGGGTAATAAATGGGTAAAAACAAAGCAAAAACGCCAAGTTTATATTTTCGCTACAGAAATATATTTCCAGTGCAAAAAAGGAGACAAAACAGACACACTTTATATAGAACAGTGACTTTTTCTACCGATTATGATGAAAGGCAGGTTGTTTTCTTTAATTTAACAGAATTTGCTAGATGCGTCAGCTGTTCTTTGCACGCTGCCGTCACCAACGTTCTGAATAATAAATCAGTCAGGACCATAAAACGTGGTCAGGGAAACTACGCTGAATTCTCAATATTATACAGCATGTGATACCTTGGGATGCCTGCGAATTTTCTAACTTCATCACATAACATGGAATCAGCTAGCGCATGACGGTGGTAATTGCAGATCGCTGGGAGAGGCCTTTCCCTTGCAGTGAACAGTTTACTCATCCACAGTGCTAAAGCACACGACAAAAAACAACAGCAGAAGACAGAAACTGTCGCACAGCGTGCACAGACCTTGTCGCCTGTCCTCGGCAGCATTCCTTCCCGCAACATCTCAACATCGCCTTCCCGCCTCCATCGCCACTATCACAGATCGTGATGCGTTCAAGCCGACTATCTGTGATCATGTGCTGCCTCAATAGCAATTTTTTTTCTTTTTCTAATGCCACTCCTCTTTGTAATGCCTGTACAGCCTTGAGAGTAAATAAATGAAATGAAATTAGCGCCCCGCCGGTAGTTTTTGCATTTTATATAATGGCACATCCAAGCTAAAGCCTTCATGATTGCATAAGAAATGTTCTTGAAAGAAACAATATGGAGGTCATTCTGTCTAATCATACAGGGCTTGATATAGGCCATAGCTCATGTAAAGCTACACTGATTGGGAAAGGCTTGCCATTTCTCTGTCAGTCAGGCTCTTGCATGGTTACCATGCGTGTTTGCAGACGTATACAGTGACCTATACCGTGAAATGTACGTTAAAAAAAAGACAACAAACTTTACTTGATGTCCATTGGATTATACTGACACGTGTACTTGTTCATCTTTCTTGACTGACCAATTTTCACCCTCTAACAAATGTTATCCCTCAGCGCAGGACGCGCCCGCATGTATCGTAAGTTTCGCGAATTTTATCGATGGTTGTATCCGCTATCTGTTGCCCCCGAACATTGTGTAATATCGTTGTATGCGCGACGCAAGTTGTGTAGTACTTTTTGGAAGGCACGCGGTCATCAGCGATTACTCTGGAACATTCGATCTCATGTATAAAAGCTGGACGCGCTTCACCCGCTCATCAGATTTTCGACGATCACCCACTGTGTTCGCTGCTGTCGTTCTGTATGCTTTGAGTGTAGCCAGTTTTTCTGGGCACACGTTCGCCCAATAAAGAGTTAGTTTTGCTATTCACAGTTGTGCTACTGTGTTGTTGACCGTCACTACCACGTGACAATATATAAAGCCTCTTAATTTATGTTTGCAAGCGCACCGGAAGCGACGCCAACAGAAAGTTGCCATATCTGCAGCTCTTCAAAGGACAAATAAAGTACACGCAGATGCAGAGCTGAAGAATCGCGGAGCAATAGAACCACAGTTTGCAATGAGGTCACCGTGGCTGCCATTTTGGGTTGCTAGCACTTCTAGAAGCTGTGCAAACAAGAAACGTGACCGCACGACAGCATCACAGGCACGTCTTGCGCGGAGTGCCAAATCGACAATATTGATAATCCGGTGAAAAACGGTAATTGTCAAAAAGCAAAATGATGTACGCGTGATAAAATATATGGTGCCCGAAGCTCCCATCGCGGCTTCCATATTTAATTACTACCACAGTGATATGTTGCATCTGTGACGTCACGCGCAAACTATCTGCGCTAAATGATACTTAGTAAATTGGCTAGCTGGTTGGGGTTCAGTCTTAAGAGGGTAACACCGTAGACAAAAAAAAAAAAAATCGTGAAGGAAGGCAGATGTACACCAGCGCTGTCTTGCAACTGAGGGTTCATTTTGGAATATTGTAAATGTATACACACACTCACGATCGTATCACATCACGATCGTATCACATGGTTAAAAGAAAAAGAAAGCTATTAGACAGAAAATAAACATATACATTGACACACCTTTCATTATTTCTCCCTTGGAGATGAAATAAAGATTGAATTCATTTAATTTAATTTGAAACGGCAACACTTCTCAAAGAAACCAAGTCGCTAGACGAGAGCAGCGCGCTCGGCATTGCAGAATGTGATCAAATTATTATTATTATTATTACTTTCTTTTTCGTGCATATATATGTGCAACGGAAGGCTGCCCGACAATAAGCTGTGCGCTTACAACAATTAATGCATGAGATCCGGAGTGTGTAAATCTGTCTATAACTCCCACCCCTTGGGTTTCCGTTATATAAATAGCACCCTAAGGGTGCGAGTTAGAGACATATTTACACCATTTTTCACTTTTAGGGGTGTAACTTATTTTACAGTGCAGGGGATAGAACTGACAGTGGTCCTCAGACTTCGCGCTTTGCAAACATAAAAATAAAATAATTGTAACACGAAATATCAGAAATAAAAAGAACTAATGGAAGGAAGTGAGAGAGCGCGTGGTTTTTCAGCTGTCCGCATGACGCGACTGCGCGCGTACTTAACGCGTGCCATACAGCGGGAGACCCTTCGGACGTACTACGTGCTCGGCTCAGAGTGGCACGATTTCCGAGAAGCCGCAGCGGTGGGCTTTTCTAAGGGTCCCGAGGTCAAAATATAGCCTCGACCCGGACCCAACCGTAGACAGAGCCGGTGCGCAGAAGCGAGAGCGAGTACGGAGTTCCGGGAACTGTCTCAAACCCCAGCCGGATAAGTTTTGACTGAGCCGGCCGGGAAGACCCGGGGTCTGCATGCAACCCGTAGACAGTACGCGGATAGAGACTCACTGATATAGCCTCGTTTCACCGCTTAGTTCTGTGCATAGATAACGAAGTGCGTGGATCAAGGGACTACAAAAAGGTGTTGCACGGAAAGAAAAGTAGTCCGCCAAAGAAAAGCCCGTAGAAGGGCACACATGTCCTGTTTAGTTTTACTTTCACGTCAAGAGCTGCAAGTCATGCAAGCGGGCTACTTCGGCGTCTTTCACAACGCCGCCTATGAGCAGATGACGTAACGCTACACGTCGTCGAGTAGGGACACGGAATCACAATGAAGTGTTTTTTTTTCTTTTTTCGTTCCTTAATTGGTTTTGGCAGACGAACTATCGCCTCAGTGACACTGCGTGCAAGTAAAATGCAAAACCCGAAACCCCGGATCGACACGAGTCCACCGCCCATTTCCGAGTGGGCGGACTCACGACGTAACGTCCTCAACGCTGCCTCCAACTTCGCATCCGGGCACGGCGGCTGGTTGGCTGCAGGTCGGCCAGACGACGACTTCTTGGCTCGGCTTTCTCACCCTTGCTGGCCTGACCCATGGGCACGGACGTCTGTTTGTATTGGACAACGTCTGCTGCTTAGCAGACGACGGTGACGTCGGCAGGGCACCTATTTTTTATGTTCGTTTTGTTGCGTTTGCATCAACCCCGCGGCAGCACAGACACCGCCTTCAAAGCGCGCGCCTGCAATCTCTTTGGTTCCTTTTGCGCGCCTCGTATGACACCTCGTGCGTCTCTCTGACGTCCGGTTGAGAAAGAGACCGACGCGCGTTTCCTGCAAATCTAAACCCGACACTAACGCCGCCGCCCGCCGCCAGCTTGCTTGTCAGATCCTGCAGACGAGAAAAGGAGGCGCGACCGCGGCACCCGTAGGAGACGGGCTCGTTCTGCTTTACCGAGAACTGCCAGACGAATCAAGCTCTCTGCTCGTCTTGGTGACGCCTTCTGCTTGTTCCTCTTCGTTTGTCCTTGTTCTTCTGCTCTTATGCTTATCTCGCACGCGCCGTCTGTTCTCCTTTTTGCGCGTCGTCTGCTGGCGCGCAAAATACCCTCGTCAGCTGTGGCATGGGAATCAGTTAATGCGCTGCGGTTGCCTCCGGGTTCTTTTGACCATACCCTCCGTTGTCAAGCCCATAGCAGGTCAGCGGGCGTGAAACAAGAAGGCGCACGCGCGTAGACGCAAGGGGCAGGAACCACCGAGTTCCATGAGAGCGTTGCCTTTAGCGCGCATCATTGGCTGATGCGAGAATTGAGAGAACCGAATGGAAAAGACGGCGGAGGCCGTTTGTTCGTGACTGCCACCAGGAGAGATGGGCGTTTCATTCCCCTCTGTGTTTTCCCATTCTTATCCGAAGTAAAGCGCAGACAGCGCAAGATGAAAGCATAGCTTGAAACGAAACGAAGGCACAGAGCTATAGATGGCTGACCCGTGCGTACAATTGCCGAAGTCTGGAATAGTCTCCAACGCTCTGGGCGTTTCTCCGTCTGTCACCATTCTAGTTCCGGGATCGCCCACAGGGCAGCGCTAGCATCTATACATCAAAACCGATTCTGCGCATAGGGGCGCGCGCGCATGATGGGGCGGGGTAGTATACGAGAAAGATTTAGATCTTCGCTTGGATGCCAAATAGTGACGCGTGAAGGACAGCTAGCCACCGGTACCTGAGAAAAGTAGGAGTGGGGTGGCGCACATGTACGGAGAAGGGGGCGAGGAGGGTTAGGCAGCAGGCGAGCGGGAGTCCTGACGCGAGATCGTTCGAGATCAAGAGCTTGCGTGGTTTCGTCAGAGCGGTACCCCAAACACCGCAGCCCGCTATACCGTGGGGTGCAGTCAAGAGCTTTCAAGAGCGCACGCGGTGCTTTCTAGAATTCTGCTCGCCTTATTTTTTATACGTATGTATTTTTCGCGCGGTTCCAGGCGTGTCGTCCCAAAGCGCCGCTTCGTTCGTTCGTTCGCACTCACGGCCGCGCGGCGTCAAGTGCTCCGAGACGAGAGAGAAGCCGCCCGCGTATGGAGCGAGCGCGCGGCGAAACCGGATGGCGGGGCCGAGTTGGATGTTTTCCAGCGACCCCCTGCGGCGAGTGATAACAAAAGTGGCGACAAAGAACCGCACTTCTGCAGCGAGCCGTGAGACAGCGGGCGCCGGCGGCCCTGCGGTGACTGCACGCAGTGGAGTGGTATTGACGGACCGTCTATACGGATCGAACGAACAAAGGAACCCGCCGCTTGCCTTGTTCGTATTTAATTCCCGATCGAGCGCGGCACGTCGGTATTAATTTTCTGTACTTTTCCGTTCGACCACCTCGCGCCTCGCCTGGAGCGCGGCGGCGGCCACCGCTTTCTCAGAAGACGTGAGAGCCGGATCGGAGTACAACGTGCGCTGATGTTGCCTCTAGTTGCCGTGGCATTGGCGGATCCGTGAGAAACAAATGGATCTTAAGCTTTGCGTTTAGTTCCGAGTGTTATAGCCCTTCGGTGTCATCGTCGTCGTCGTCGTCGTAGTCATCATCATCATCATCATATTTTTACGTCCACAGCAGGACGAAGGCCTGTCCCTTCGATCTCCAATTACCCTGTCCTACGCCAATTGATTTCAACCGACTTCTGCAAATTTCATCATTTCGTCACGCCACCTAGTCTTCTACCGTCCTCAACTGCGCTTCCCTTCTCTCGGCACCCATTCTGTAACTCTAACGGTCCACCGGTTATCCATCCTACGCATTACATGGCCTGCCCAGCTCCATTTTCTTTCTTTTAATGTCAATTAGAATATCGGCTATCCCCATTTGTTCCCTTATCCACGCCACTCTCTTCCTGTCTATTAACGTTACGCTAACATTATTCGTTACATCACTCTTTGCGCGGTCAGTAACTTGTTTTGAGCTTCTTTGTCAACCTCCACGTTTCTGCCCCATATGTCAGCTCCGGTAAAATGCACTGATTGTATACCTTCCTTTTCAATGATAACAGTAAGCTTCCAGTCAGCAACTGGCGATGTCTGCCGTATACACACCAACCCACTTTTATTCTTCTGTAAACTTCCTTGTCATGATCACGGTCCCCTGTAAGTACTTGACCTAGGTAAACGTACGCCTTCAGAGACTCTAAAGGCTGACTGGCGATCTTGAACTCTTGTTCCCTTGCCAGGCTATTGAGCATTATTTTTTTCTTCCGCATATTAACCTTCATCCCCATGCACTCTTATACTTTCTCTGTTAAGGTCATCAATCATTTGTTGCAATTTGTCCCCAGTATTGCTGAACAGGATAATGTCCTCTAAAAATCGAAGGTTGCAAAGATATTCGCCGTTGATCCTCACTCCTAAGCATCCCCAGTTTATTAGCTTGAATACTTCTTACAATCATGCAGTGAATAGCACTGGCGAGTATGTGCCTCCATGCCTGACCCCTTTCTTGGTAGGCAACTTTCCACTTTTCTTGTAAGGCAGCTGTGGAATCTTTTTAGATTTGGTATTGTGGACAAAAATAAGCATAGCGTGCCGAAGGAAAAGCGTCTGAGACAATCACTAAGCTTTCCGCATACAATGATAGAAATGAAGGCAGGTGCACAACGTTTATGGGCGTATCAAGCGCAGTAATACGCCTGCCACAGACAAACGTTGCTGCCGAACACAATTATTGGCGGTTAAAGACACGCTGAAAAATGCACAGCTAATTCAGTTAAGATGAGTAAAGTAGTACTTCAAAGCTCTGTTTATATTATTCAGTGGGACCCAAGGTTGGCTACCGTACAGAATTTGAAGGACCACAAGTTCCATTCTTGGACTTCGTGCTCGAAGCACCGGGCCGGTACGTCGTTGTGACGTCACATATTTCAATGCATTTTGGCATGTGTCGGCCGTTTTCTTCTTTTTCTTTTTAAGCTGAAGCTGTTCACAATGTTCGCTATATCGAATTTCGGTTCCTTCAGAACGCAGTGTCACGATTGCTTACCGAAAGAAAAGATATTTCGTAGCAGACCCTAGTGAAATTCATGACGTCGCGAGCATTGAGTAAAGAAATTTGAAATGGGATTTGACTCAGGTCCTTGTTTGTTTGTTTTTTCGCTTCTAACGGTTTATGAAGACCTCCACTTATGACAAGTCTACTATTGTTTGCTACAGTGAAAGGGACATTTAACAATGCATCTTGAATTTTTAGCTATCTTTCGTGTCAGTTTAAGGCGCTGGCGTTACAAGTGGCTCATGCCTGGCAAGACCTGCTGCCAGACCTTTCCAGGCCACAATGTAGTAATTGCTCTAAGTGGTGATGTCCTCCAGAATGGGCATTTTCGACAGCTCTTCACGAGATGTATGCGCCCACTGGATAAGAAATGTATTAAATATTGTGCACGAGTTGTAGTGTACCGGAAAGGAGGCTCAAGCCGGTTTTATCACCATATGAACTGACATGCACTAAAACGAACCTTTACTATGCCTCTCTCCAAACGCATAAAGCTGATGACCGCACAAAATTCACTTGCAGTTACTGTTCCCCTGACTGTCAAAAGGTGGCACCGGGTTAACACGTCTCTCTCCCCCCGCCACGCTGTTGTTCGCTCTATAAAAGATAAAGACGCCACGGAAAACAAAATAAGTACCTCGGCAAGAGGAACGGAATGAACTTTCAAAGCAAAGCAAGTCACCCTCAGCCGCGCGACAGGACTGGACACTCCGGACACCGGCCATCCGAGTAATTATTGATCGAGTAGCAGGGGACTCAACACTTTCCAAACAGCGAGCGTCTTCTCACTTCAGAGAATTACTACCCAACCCCTCTACCATACCTCAACACCCGTGTCCCCCCCTCCATCCTCCCGCCTAACAAGTCGCGCACAGGAACCAAGCAGCCCTGTCGAGGCGCGCGGGAGAAACAGGCAGACCTGTAAAGCACCTGCGCAAACATTGACTGACGGGGGCCGTGACGCGCGGGGGGGAGGGGGGGGAGGCGCTCTTGCCGCTGTGACAAGCACGGACGTATGTCCTTCTCCACGCCTCGCCGAGAGAGTCCACAACCTCGCTTTGGCACTGCGCGCAGGACCTCTCATTAGCGAGAAAGCCTTTCACAAACGAGGCCGTGGAAGCGAAAGAAAGGAGAGCAGGAGGGACGCGGCAGTGAACCAACAGGGCGCGCGGCAACGTCCGTTCTCTCGGCATACAACGGTGCTGTGTGCCTTCACCTCCTCGACATCCGTGGTCCCTACAGATACACAGCCGACGCCCCAGCTGCTTGGCATCGCTGCCGCTCTCGGTCTGTCAGAGGCAAAGAGCCGGACAGCAGCGCGAACACGCTGCTTGTTGAACCCCAGTGAGAAGAGCCTTCCCGTTATCGCGCGGTCCGCTTGGGGCTGAAGAGATCACCGTGTTTCCCCCGCTGATTCTCTCGCTGTCCGGAAGGTGGCAGTAGTGGCGACGCCCGTCGCAATTAGCAGGGGAGGAACAGAAAGGAAGCAAGGGGAAGCGATGGAGGTGTAGGCACGCCACCTGGTGCAGCGTTATAGAAATATATGTGTACGGCAACGTTCTGTGCGACTCGGCGGCCTTTCCGTACAGCACACTGGAGTCCCGAGCCGAACCCCCTCATCACACCCACCGTCTTGCTGCTTTCCCGGCGGGACGTCCCTACACCGTTCCTGTGAAGAACGCTAGAACTGTGCCAGCGTGTCCACCCATGTGATTGCTGCCAAAGCATACGCGGCATTGCGGAGTGCTGATTCAGAACATCTGGAGATCGTTCGGAGCTCCCTCATATAACTGTGGGGCAAACGAAAATTTGGGGGAAAAAATGGAAAGAAACGAAGAAAACAACCCTCGGCTGCAGTCACTGCAGGAAAGGCACCGATCCCTGTTGTGAGCGTAATTTCTTCTTTACGAACTCTAGTTAAGGAGACGCTGGTACATTTATGTCAACGCTACATTTCAGCCGTTTCTTTATAGCAGGACAACGACAACGCAAGCAAGTAAACGCAAACGAACGAGCGACCAAACAAGTATAGGGAAAGGCCTTCACGACTGCTTCGCAATTCACGAGAACAGAGCTTTCGAGTATAAAAACCGGGTTTAGCAAAGGCAGGCGAGATTGATGCGTTTTACGTAAGCACTTCGATGAAGCTCTCACTCACCATGTGAGAAAGTGTCGCGGGCGGGTTGGGATGGGAGAAGCGGGAAAGGGTGGGGAATGGCCTATAGGCCCCACCCACGACCAAGTGACGAATCTTAATGTGAAAAGCATTGGTTTAGCCTCTATATTAACGCAACAGCATTAAGGACCACGTGTCGCGGAAAATCCAGTCTCGGCATTGGCGTCTCCCGTCGGCGGCGTCGTCCGTCATAAAAAAATCTTCCTGAACCACAACCACGCAGGCCCTCCTTGTGGCGCAGAGGCTTTACTGAACTAATCGAATTTCTCAAAGTAAAATGCGCCAGAAAATCTGACTTACCTACAACTTAGCGACATGATGGCGTCGGATTGTGACTTGAATATACGAGAAATCATATTTTCGTCACGGGGAAACTCAAACACAAACCCCTTTTTCCTTGCTTATGGAGGTATGAGCCATTGATGAGTCGCTGCTTGTAGCCTCTGACTTACGGGGGTATGAGCCATTGCTCTGCCCTGCACTGGCACCGGGATCGGCCCACCATTGTTTTCTATAGGGCCTCGTTTCGCAGAACATCGGGTGCCGGCGTAAACGGGGCCCGATAACGCTATCACGTACCGCTATCACTCTTAAAGGCGAAGCTTAAGGGTCCTCCAAGTTTTTTTAAGCGCCACAATGCACAATGGCGTTGCACATTGTGTCCCTCAAAACAATGAACACTCTTTTGACATGCCCTTTAATACATCATAATAGAATGGTGAATCAAACAATTGTGCGCTTTCACAAGTGACTCAGCCACAGTGGTCTGTAGCAACATGCCATTTTCCTAATTCGCAAGTGCGCTTCTCTGCACTGCACATATGCCCAAGGAATAGTGGCGCCGTTTATCTTTCAAGTGCTAGCTGCGCATGGTGGGAATTGTCGCTTTCACACGTTTTCGTCACGAGAGCCAAAGTAAATTTCTATGTCACAATGCAACGAAGCTGTGCTTATACGCACTGTTTGTAAAAATGACTACGCCGCCAGTAGTTGGGCAAACTGGTTCGCAGGAAATCGGGCTCTACAATTATGAAACGGGTCTATTAATGTGAAGCGGGATAGACGGGACAAAGGAAGGCCAGACAGACGAATCTAATAGGCCCCTTAAGTAGTATACCCCGAAAGAGGTCTTTAAGGGAATAATAAATGATGATGATGATGATGATTATCATGATGATAAAGATTTCTTTAGTTTATACAAATAGCCCTCTTTGCGTCGCTGGGGTATTCTGCTAGGTTCCAACATTAGTGTCTTTTAATTAAAGAGACTAAAAGTTTAAATACTTCTGCTTGATAAAGATCCTCTTTATCAAGCAGAGGCCTCGGTTTGTCACAGGGAAAAATGAAGGAAGCACAATGTGTGTATGTGCAGGCTAATATCTGTATTATTTTTTATTTCTTATGTGACCGACTGCGGAGACAAGAAGTGATGTAGCGCATTGTTCGTTTTCGTGGTTAAACGCCGTATGAAACAAGCAAATCGTCTGCTTCACCAAAAACGTGTCCTCATACTTAAATGTGGCGGCAGAGTCAGAGGACTCTCAGGAATTTGACGTAGCCTGATAGCTACTTATCTTATCGGGGCGTTTTACTACTTATTTCTTTCTCGCCCGCACCCTCACGCATGAAACCTCGACTGCTTCCCCCACAGAACCGCCCACGTATGTATGCATGACTGACTTGCATCTCTGAAATAACATTAGTCGCGACCCGGCGGTTCAGACCGGGCGGACATGACCAGACGAGAACACCAACGCTACACACACAAGCGAAACAATAACGCACCGTTCACCAGGGGTGCTTACTTTTAATTATTTTTTCTTCACGTCGTCGCTCTAGCGTTTCAGAGCCAAGTCATGTAGAGAAAGGCTTAACGTAGAGGAGCTAAATCGAACAAAAACAAGCCGGTAACCTCGCACATTTGCGTGCGTGCCCTGTATACGCCCCTGCACTTATATACATGTACTACAATACGTGGGAAGCAGACGACACGACCATACATACATCTATCCGGTACGTCGTGCATTCGCGTGCGTCTCGGAGCAGACGACAGTTCCAGTCGCTGGCGCGCAAAGCGCCCCCTGCCACTCGCCGATCTGCCTAATTGCGAGACAGCCCTCGGCGCGCGACCGTTTACTCTCGGTCCCGGAGGTCCTGTCCGCTCTCCACCTCGCATTCCTTCATTACCACTGTGTGCGCACTTCGCTCGTACCTTACAAGGCCCCACCATCTCTTTTCTTTCATTTACACAACCATCTCTCCCTCCCCGGCGCGCCCCGGGAGTTCACGGTTCGGCGAGCGCGCAATCGCAAACGATGTCAGCGGTCTAATTTGAGGCTCGGGAATTGGCAGCGTGGTGGCAGCGGTGGCAGACGAGACGTTAGGGCTAAGCGAGTGCTCCGGAACGTGGCTCAATCGTGCGAGCCGAGAAAGAAACGAGTGTGGACAGATTTGGGGGAACAGCAGCAACACGACACAAAGAAGGGCCTCTCTCGCACTGAGCGGCCCGCGGTGGGGGAGGATGAGGCAAGAGCGCGAGGGGGCATTTCTAATTTGCATACTAAAACGCGGATGCCGCCGCCGCCGCGATGCCACCTCGAGCCGTGCCACGACGTCGGCCCTCTTTTGGCAAATACGGGGCGCTAATTGAATTTGACCACCGACGGGGTCGCGGCCGCGTGTGCGGCCGGTTAGGCCTAACGTGGCGGCCACCTGCCATGGCGTTCGGGTAATGAGAGCTTGACGTTTGTTTGCCGGGGTGAACATGCGCGTGCAAGGTTCCCTGTGGTTTTATTCCACGGGTTGAGCTGGACGGGCCTGCGTTTGACGGTTGACGTTTCCGAGAAAGGTCGACCGCTTATGAATGGCTAAGCTGGCTGCGTGCAGGAGGCCTGCACATGCCGCTGGAAGTATACGAGGCATTTACTGATGCATCATGAGTGAGAATTATGGGTGAGAGATGCCGCGAGTGGTGAAACGAAGTCGTCCCCGTGGATTTCACGACAGCGGCGAGGAACACGTTCAGAGACCGCGCAACGACGCCTTTGGACGACTTGAGCAGTTGCAAGGGTCGGGAAATTCGGAAGCTACTTGTCACGCATTTGTCAAGGAGACTGCTGCATAACTGCTTATATCCGTGAAGCCGTTTGTTTGTAAAACCTCGCAATAACGAAGTTAAGGAGGAGGCGAAATTACTTGGTTATATCCATTACTTGGCTTTATATTCACTATTGCATGTAATGGGCTATATGAAGCTATGGGGATTTCAAGGATAATTTCACATGTTTATTTCAGTTTGTTATACAGCGTTTCGTTGTAGAGAGATTTGACTACATGTATTTTTTTTTCAATTTTCTTATGCGTACCACAGTATACATAGTTCCTTAAAGTAAACCATCGTATTCCCTCAGCGGCTATAGTTCCGAGCCGGATTTCAACCGACGTTGGAATGCACTTCTCCAGTTGAATGAGAGAGATGTTAAATAAAGTAGGGCTTAAAATATGGAGCTGTGGTAGCAGCAGACGTGTCCTATACGTGCAAGTTTGCGAAAGCTATCAATTCCATTGGAAAGTTTCTATTCGAACGATGTCTAACGATGCCATCAGATAAGTGTGCCGCCAATGCTTCATTAGGCATGATGTCTCGCGCTACACGTTAAATGTTGCGCGCTCTCCCATTCCGCACGTGTCAAGTCACAAGCTTCTGGGCGTGATAATCCACAGCCTTTCATATGTGCTGCAGAGCCCTTCCCAAACCAAAATATAAGCGCTTACTGGTACGCAAGCAATAGCCTTCAGGGTGCGCCTCGGCCTACCGAAAAACAAGCAAAGTGCAGGAACCCTTGCACAAAGCAGACGCATATCGATTACAGGTCTTTTGCAGCAGGAGTCTCTTCGAGTCTGTATATGCGCTTTGCTGCCATAACGCCGGTTCATCCACTTGCTTCAGGCAGCGGTCCCATGGTGCGGAGCTTGCTCCCGGCCAATTAGCACAGCCCTTCTATGCCAACGGTGCCACCGCTGAAATTTGATTCGTGGGCAATTGCCGCTTTCGTGCCTCGGTTCAAGAGAAAGAGAAATACTTCCCTGGCCGGCGCTGACATATTTTGCTCAAGAGCATATGAGCACCAACTACTGGCATATGAACATCATGCTACTCTTGTGTGTTCCTTTCTCTACGTCTTTGGTGATTTTAGCGCTCTAAGGTTTTATTAACCAGCTACTGGGCTCGGCGTATTATTTACACTGATGGCTCCGTTACGCCTATACATTATCTGCCATTGGTGTGTGGATTCCGTCTGCCACTATTACCATCTCCGCCATTCTCAGTCACCGCACCTCAGCTATACAGCTACTGAACTAGCTGCATCTGTGGGCAGATTTTGTTCACATCGTAGGCCAGAGTTGAATCTTGGGTCACCTTCACCGACGAAAGAGTAGCCCTGCAGTACCTGAAGTGGCCACGCATGCGGGAACAACTGGTCATGGACATCAGATGTCTATGCATCAAAGCCTGAGAACTGCATCATAGCGTTGTGCTGCGGTGGTTACAAGGCAACGTCCAGGCTGACGGTGCTGACCACCATTTGACCACTGCTTGTTGGCAAAGCAATATAATAGCCTGGACAACTATGTAGTACATTTAAGTTCGAGAACAGGGCGAATTGAAGACTTGGACGAGGACATACAGGACAGCCGCTTCCAAATGAATGACACGCACGTGTACACGTGCGAGCTAACATACAATTGTGTGTAACCTGTAGTGCATTATGTAAAGTATGAGGTAACCTGATACACCTGTGGTGTTCTGTGCTCCTAATAAGCTGGCTGGGCTGCGTGCCCGAGCCTCCTTGCGCCTGAGGTGAAGCGGTCCTGCAAAAAGGTGCACTCCATGGTCCTCTCACCTGATCAGCAGGCGCGGTCTATGAAAAAACGCCCTCTCTTGCGGTATATAGGTCTACGTAGGTCAAACCGGTCGGCATAGAATTAATGGAGGCATTTGAGATAAAGATAAAGGGATCGCAATGCGTGAGCTTTTCTTCGAGATCCGTTTATCGTGATGAGCAGAAGTATTTATATATGGCTCTAAACAATGGTATGAAAACCAGAGCTTTTATATGTTTGCTGCTCTTAATGTACACGTTTGATGATCTTATGCGTACTTTTTTTAAACATTGAATTGAACTGAGTTTATTTGCAACAATGTTGCGGGAGACCAGGAATAAAGGATTACCAAATAGCTTGAGAGGACCTGGCCACCCTACACACATGCCCGCATAACGGTAGTTGCAACAGGGAAAAAAATACAATGCAGTGTACATGGCTAACGTACATGCAAACCATACTTGCGTGTGGTACATGTCAGAACCTTGTACAAACACTTTCGATAAAGAGCAAAATGAAATAAACAATCAGCAAGCATTTCGCACAAACGTGTATGAGTTGATGGTAAAGACGTTACTTCCAGGCGTAGGCTCCCCGAGACCAATTTAACTGCAATGTAGCGCCTGTCCTGTTCTACTCGTCTAGAGTTTTCTTTTTACTTTATTTCGTTTCATTAATTTACTTCTTAAAGGTCCAGAGGCATTACATAAGAAAGCGAGGGGGATCCTGATATGCTTATCAGAACATAATGAACAGAGCACAATACAGAAATAAAAAAGGAACAATAAAAATATTTATAAAACGTGCAAAGTTGTGTAAGTAGAGTAAATTGGGAAGCAACCAGAAAGAAAAAATAAATGGTGCGTCGGAACTGCGGAAGAGTACAATTCAGGGTTTTAGGCAAGATGTTTAGTTTCCCCGGAACGACTCACGGTCAATGCTTGAAGCTATCTTTTCCGTAATTGTATATTCGAGTTGGTTATTATGTGCGGGAAAAAAGAAGTAAAGTGTCCATTGCATATGTCCTGCTGAATTGAAGCACAATCAGTTCTCACTGCAATTTGTGTTGTCGGAGTTCAGTGTACTTAATTCTGGAAGCTTTATTTCTTGTCTGTCGTGCATTCTTCTGAACAACCTGTAGTCGTTGAGAATGTATAAGAACTCAGTGGCGAATACAACGCTGTCCAACTCAATGAGGCGTTGTGCATAGATGCGTCAGCCAAATACGTTGCGCGATAGCTGGCCCATTCTGCGTCCAATCTTCCCACGTTTTACATTTACTAAAGAAGAATGAGGCCCACGGCAAAATGCGTCGTGTGGACCTTCTGGTCACGTGTACCCGAAATTCGGCACACGAGCGTTCATCTATATATTCTGCCCTCCCTTAGGAATGCGGCCATTGCGGTCGGCATTCGAACCTGCGACACCGCGACTAAACCTGATGGTGGAACCCATCGTTCCGACAGTATGAATGGATTGGAAACAGCTGAGAAAGCCTTCTTGGTCATCCTTACTTCTAGCACCATATGCCAGTAACGCACGTCATTTCTCTCGCGTCCCGAACAGAAAAAAAAAAAATGAGAGAGAGAGAGAGAGAGAGAGAGAGAGAGAGAGAGAGAGAGAGAGAGAGAGAGAGAGAGAGAGAGAGAGAGAGAGAGAGAGAGAGAGAGATAAAGCGCGCTGGGAGGCGGGGTGCGGGGTCTGCTATGCGTTGTGGGGCGATTTCGTCGTACAGTTTAGGCCCTCCACTAAACTCGAGTAAGACACGCAACTCATATCTGCCCATCAGTAAGAGCCTAATTACAAACTTTACCGCGATTTCAGGAAAAAAGTTACAAGGGGGGCGGAGAACGACTTGACCGCCGGTCGCGACTGTCATTTGTATGCGCAGGTCGCTAATGCTAAGTAGTCTGCGTGTCAACGCCCCACTGGCTTGCGGTGCCGATTTTGCTTGTGTGGTCTCGCTGAGTGAAAATAATTTCGCGTAGCAGGCCTGTGTCCGGGTTAAACTGTAATGGTACACGCAAGGTGGCGTCGAGCAGGCAGCTGTCGTTACTTTTTTTTTTTTTTTTTGTGTGTGTGTGTGTGTGTGTGTGCTCGGAGCAGTGTGGGCGTTTTTCGACTGTTGTACAGTCTGTCTCAAAAGATTAGAGGCCACCACTTGCGGTGCGCCGTAGCAGGCCTGGTCGTCCAGATACGCGGTAGCTGTAGCGTTCGCACGTATGCGGTCGACCACAAAAGATTACGGGCCACAAGATCTGAAAAAAAAAAAAGAAAAGCTGGATAACTTCGCAGCCTCACGGCGTAGCCTGGTATTCGCACTTCCAGCCTGTATACATGAATATGCGAACAAGGCTGTAAAGATACGGTGTTGCTGGCTGCGTACTTTTGCAGGCTGCTCGTGAATTCAATGTTTTATGAGATTCCGTGATTCCGTAAACTTTCGTGGTTGACTGCACGTGTACTTTCCTGGGCAGTGCGATTATAGCCTTGAAAACAGCCGTCGTATAAGCGGCTTTTTTGCTGATTGGAGTCGTCGCTGTCTTTCACAATGTGACGGAACACTAACAGGACACAAAAGAGCTACAGTAAATATACTGGTAGAATATTCTTTCAAAACCTTTTTTTCTCATTCATTATGGCTGAAAATTATTGATTTTATTGGAGAAAATGAAGGCCAAGCTTGCATTTCTTGAACTTCGCGAGCCGAAGCCTCAGTGACATCATATAGGTAGCGTGACGTCACATATATAAAGTTGTTTTAATAATCGAGGTCGTTGCAGCGCCAGAAAAAATTTCGAATAATGCTACATAGGTTAAAGCTCGAGCCTGTTTTAAGAGGCTGTGTAGCCCTTCTTTACTTATAAAAAGCTGTAACAATACAGCATCGAGTAAACGTGAATATCTATGACGTCACGTTGAAATGGGGTGCTATTCGAGACACTTTCAAAATTTCGTCACGCCGTCATTTTGTGCCAATCACAGAAGGGAATTTCGGTGCGACTTAGCCGCATGTTTTTTGTTCTTACGTTTACATTTCCACTACCAGGCCTGCTCTCCTATGTTATTGCTCCTATGTTATTGGGGCTCCTATGTTATTGCAGAAGCATAAACTGATATGACTTTACCTAACGGTCTCTGTTTAGCGCCGCCCTAACAGCCGTCACCACTTCCGAAGCAATTCAGTGCAGGCAACCTGGTTCGGCGTGGTTCAGTTCGCTTTGATACGTTGATGTTGTTTCCACACTTTTCATCTGGTTCCACAAAAGCTCCCATGAGTAAGCAAAACATTTTTGCTATTACATGCCACTTATATTGAGGAAATCTTTGTGCAACGCGATTAAGTGTTGCACTTACTGAATGGAGCAGACTTCTCGTACGCTCTGCTCTTATGGTCATGAGTTATGATCATGGTCAGAGTAATTATTCTTGTCACAGGCCATACGGTGACTCTCTACTACGCATGCATAGTTTTACAGTTTTCGTCGAGACCTTTGTATATTTATGAAGTGAGTGTAGGGAGTCTCAATGCGGGCGATTGTGAAACCTTCTCACTATTTATTTTTATTTTTCAATTTATACTGTTCCCTCCTGTGGTTATTTACATGTGCTTGTATCAGCTATCATTTTGGGACAGCGGGCTCGCAAGTAGCCAAAATTCTCATGTTATCACAGTTAATAAACAACAACATAAGCCTTTGTGGAGCAATATAAACAATAATATGCTGTAATAGCGGCACGAAGCTCGACCAAATGATGAGCCGATGCTCAAGGAAATTAGTTCCATATATGCCTCATTTAATAAGAGGAAACTTTTTTGAAAGTATGTTTAGCTGGCTTCGTGTAGTCTATGGGAAAATACATTAAGAGCACAAGTTACGTTGAACAACCGTCTACGGGGGCACAGACAAACCAAGTCAACATGTCCAGATTGGCGTAATATGACGTTAAGTACAGTACCCCTACCCCCCCCCCCCCCCCCCCCAAAAGAAAAGAAAGGACGATAGAAGAACAGAGGAGCAGACCAAAGCGAAAGATTTAACTCGAAGCCACGTCTTCAGTTTCCCATTCCCAGCTGCACTCTCTTGATTGAGCCCATTCACTCCGTGCCAGAGGTTATATTCGTGCTTCCTTAAATGCGAGCTCTTCAAGCCGGAAACCAGCGGTTCTCCGGGCCTTCATTTAATTGTTCCTTAACTGCGGCCAATGATGCACCTTTAGCCTTGGGAAATGTGGGCAGGTTAGGTAAATAAAAAAAAAAGAAAAAGAAAGGAAGGAAACGTTCCCAGGTGTACAAAGCGATAGAAATCTGGCGTGCGACTGGAATTTAGCAAGCCCTGCGCTGGTTGTGTTCCCGAATTGGCGGAAAATGGAGGGGGGGGGGGGGGTGACCTTAATTGAAGTGGGCCTTGTTAAGGGTGCATTTCGATTTGGAAAAAGGAAGTCGCCTTCCTTCTCTTGATTGTTTTGTTTTTTTTATCTTCGTGCTAACTCCTTTTTTTTTCTCTCTCCTTGCCTTCTGAACGAGCTTTTGCGGTATTTCGGTATCGACGTGAGTATGTGATTCTTCAGCTAACCTCACTACCTTTTTTTTTCTTTCTTTTTTTTTTTCTTTGATAGGTCCGTTCTCTTTCATACTTGCCGTGGTAACTCAGTGAAATCGTGCTGCACAGATGATCTGGTCGCGATCACCGCAGCCGCGGTCGCATTCCGATGAGCTCAGGAAAGGAAAAAAAAGAAAGGAAAAAAAAGAAAGGAAAGAAAGAAAAAAAGAAAGCGCTCGTGTACCATGCCTTGTCTGCACGATAAATCAGCCCAAGTGTTCGAAATTAATCCCGAACGTCCTCGCCATAACAGCGTGTCTTAGTACTCAGATCGTGGTTTCGACGTGTGAGCCTTGTAAATTGCTCACTGTAAATAAAGCACTTGCTTGTTTACTTACTTAAAGCGCAAAATTTAATCTAACTATCCTCTTTGAGCGCTCGCCGTAATGCTGGCGCTGAATTTCAGCGCATACCGCGCGAGCTGCGGTCGCTGGAGTGCTGGCATAATATTTCTCACCTCTCATCGTTTCTTTTTTCTTTCGCGTTAAATGAAAGTTTTGGATGAACCTCTAAACTACAGGAGCAAAGAATAATGGCGTGTATCAGGGCGCCCTGAATCATTTACTGTCGTATACTTTCACTACGAACCAGTTTCGGTGTGTGTGTGTGTGATGTGACGTCATGGCACAGCATGAGGTCACGATGAAGCAGGAAGTCTCTCTCTCTCTCTCTCTCTCTCTATATATATATATATATATATAGAGAGAGAGAGAGAGAGAGAGAGAGAGAGAGAGAGAGAGAGCAGCACTTCGAGCTGCGAATTAACATTGCACTACACATATTTGTCATGTTTTCCGACTTCCTTCAACTTTCCTACATATACATCGCAGCCTGTGGATCTATTGTGCAAGCGTCATTCGCCGGAATTTAATATTTCGATTTACACACGACACAAAGTTATTCTGCGAGACTAAACACACCTAAAAAAATGTACTAATCGTTATTCGCTATGGAACAATTTCTTTCCCTCCATTCTTATCTCATTAGCGACTTCGCAAAGTGAACTTATGCTATGTAAGGTCATTTAACAAACTTGGCAACGTGGTGCGTAGCATTTGCGTCGCGCAGTGAATCGCGAGCGAATGAGGCATTTGAGAGTATACCATGAATTTCTTAAAAACAACGTTTACTGCGCTAAGCAGACGAGGACAAAGTGAGACACACGCGACATGTACGGTATATGTCGTTTATGTCTCACTTCGTCCTCGTCTGCTTAGCGCCGTAAACCTTTGTTTTTAAGTCATGAACCAACTAGCACAGCAATAAGCTTTGTTAAATCTCAATTTCTGTGACGGTATAGGCAGCTTCGTTCTGCACTGATAAATTCCAGAGTGGCATGCGCCCGAATTTTGACTATGAAAGCAGACAACGCTGTTTCTTCTCGAATCGGCGAGTGCCGACTAGTGCTGGATCGTGAATAATGAAATGCTCGAAAAATTGCGAGTCTTTAGGAACAGCCGTATAGAGTGACGTCAGATTCTTGTCCCATTAGCGCGCGCCTTTGCTGCTAGATTTCCGCACGGTGCTTTTTCAAATCTCATTTGTGACGGAAGGTAACCTTACCGGTCAGAAACGGGCCAAGAATAGAAACTAAACGGAGCAATAGAGGGCCGGAAATAATTGGACTCCCCTTTCGAAAGCTAAAGACGTTTCTTTGTTTTCTATCTCTCTCGCTCTTCGCAATGGCTTCAAAAGAATTGGCAGAACTTTCTTGCACTTCCGCCAAGACGGCGTGCGTAGTCGTTCGCATAATTGGTGTCGGAAGAGGGTCGCGCGCAAAACTGCTTTTCTGACCAGTTAACGGAAGTCCCGTCGTTCGAGTCCCAGCTGGCATTATTCGTGGCGTGGACTCCGAGCGTAAAATGTCTACCGTATCTTCCCGACTACAACTGTCCGTGTGGATTACAAGCGTTCAAATGTGCACCCTGTATCCCACGTAACGAGTGCCAAACTTCAAAAAATAAAAAAAATTATAAAATGTGCAAGTGCGACGTACCTGGACATAATCAAGGTAATGCGCCCTGCCATCGCTTGGTGCGAGTCGGACTATATCTGTATTTCGCCCAATTGCGTAATTAGTTAATAATTAATCAAGCTCTCACATTTTATATTCTGATCAAGCGTAAATGAGAAAATTGTACACCATACTGGAAAATTCTCCATCCGCTGCTTTTTGATGCTCAATGCGTGCTGCGTGAATGATTTGGCGCAGCCAATTAACTAAACTCCCTTAAATACGAAAAAGTGGTGCACAACTTTCAGGCGAAGTAAAAAAAAATAATATGACTCACTGCAAGCGATAGCAAACAAAAATTACCCTTGTTCTGTCGAGCTACGTGGCACTTGCACATTTTTCAAATTTTGCCACAAATCACGCGGGCCGCATCGTATAAGGGGGCGCCGAGTACTCAAATATTTCGAATGCTAATCGATACAATTCAGCTTTTAAAGCAAAGGGCCCAATTTGTTCAACACAATATACAATTTTCTGTCACATATTTGATCATGGCCTATAATGTACGGTGCTAGCATGAGTGAAAGACTCCTACGATGAAAAAAAAAAATATCTTAGTGCCCTTCCACTCTGTGAAGAAGGACGACCGGCGAAGCTGTGCATGTGGGCCCCTTAATGGCCAACTACACCTCCGCCGCGGGTCGGGCCGGTATTGTAGAATCTCCGGGATCGGCCCACGTATGGGGAGTTCTTTTGCTTACCACAACGACATGAAAATTTCCTTGGACGGTTAGAGGTGTACAGCTTCACAGGCAACCGAGAACAATGAGCAGAACTTCTTCAACAAATTAAGCTGGCCCTGCAAGGCAATCGGGAGCAGCGTAGTCACCTTACTCTTCTAGTAAATCTTGCTTACTTACCAATTAAGTTGTCCAGTAAAATTAACTTCCATTTTAAAATTAAATGGTGGTTTTAATGTATACCCAAAACTATGCAGTGCGTTGTGAGACACGCCGCAGTTGGCGGACTCCGAAGTAATTTTGACGGCTCTCTAACGTGCACCTAATGTGCGGTGGTACACCAGCGTTTTTCCATTCCGCCTTATCGAAATTCGGTCGCTATGGTAGGGATCGAACCCGCGACTTCGCGCCCAGCAATGCAACGCCATGGCCGCTTTGCCACCGCGGTGGTTTATATACTCACAAATGGATTGCGCGTTTTGAAAAAAGGAAGATTTCTGTGTCCCACTTCTTCATATTCTCTGTTTTCGTTTCATTTAAAATGAAACAAACTAGAAAATCAGCATTTGGTCTGGTATGCGAAGTACCTTTGTATCAAATATTCATAGTAAATTTAGGCTTTTACATCGTAAAATAGATAGGGTTCCGCGCAGTTTCGTCTTCCGTGAATAAAAACTATCATCATCAATGGCTCATAGCCCCGTAGGGCAGGGGCTACAAGCACTCAGCAAAGTGAAGCGAACAGTGCTTCAATGCTTTCTAATGTCGCATACAACGTACAGAACAGCATGTCGAAAACTGTCATCATCAGTGGCTCATACCCCCTTGAGCAATGGCTCATACCCCCGTGGGCAATAGCTCATACCCCCGCAAACAAGCAAAAAATGCAATGACTCATAGTTCCGTAAGGTTCATAACTACTCACTTTGCGTGAATTAGCTGCGATGACACTACCCCTATTGTTTTCGGTGATTTCAATGTGGATGTGTCGGTACCGAGAAGGGAGCGGTTTAGGCATTCCGTGTTGCAGATATACCTTACGATGTCCTGATCCGGCCCAACCAACCACTCAGCGACGTACCTGCATCGATTTGACATATCAAAGAATGTGATTGCAGTTGCGAGCGAAATAATGACCACCATCAAGACAATAAGTGACTTCGTAACTTTGTTCAAAACTATGTGCCACCTCCGCGTTGTGTGCTAAACAGCTTCGCTGGTCAACCACCTTCACAGAGTGGAATGGCTCATAATTTTATTGTATCCTAAAATTCCACACAGGTATTTCGGAAAAGATGAAGGTAAGCCTCTTATAAAGTGAACAAATGTTAATGAGCAAATAGCATACAATGTATGGGGTGATACAAAACACTTACGTGCATTTTTCTGTTCTTTCTTTAATCTTTGAACTGCATACTGTGCAGTGCGTGTGTGTTTGTATATGTGTGTGCGTGCGTGCGTACGTGCGCACTACATCTATTTCTGTTTGTTTTTTTTAATTGCTAGATCTGGCGATAGAGTATTTATGTTCTTTTATTAAACTTAGAGTATGCTGCTGTACCGTGTGTTCCAGCTAACGTTAGCCAAGCTGTTCAACATGGAAGTAAAAATTCACGGTGCAAGACACGGTTACAATACCTGTACGGTGTTCGGTCCTCAGAGCTTTGAAGACCGAACATCATAGATCTTAAAATCGTATCTTGCACCGTGTTTTTTCAATCGCTTTTTTTTATTTTTATCGCTTGGCTAACATTGGCTGGGGCACCCCATATAGTGCTTCATATATGTCCAAATCACAAATGTAACGACTCTGTTTACTTGCGAGTGCTGAGCCTACTGTAGACAATTAGCTGTCAATTACACGCAAAACTAACGTCATGTGAAAAGAGCGCCCCTGGGTCCTTGTCAAACTGCCCCGAAACCTTTAGGTCATGCAGGGGAGCATTCCACACGGGGAAAAAATAACAGCGATTCAAATCAATCCAAGTGAAAAATCTGCCTGGTGGCTGGCGCTCTAGAGCGAATATTGTGACATCATCGTCCACACATAATGTCAGGTATTAGCATTGTCACTGGCCGGGTATATTACCTCACTGCTTGTATCCCTGCAGCAGAATACTGTAAATGAGACGGGGGCTCCGCGAGGCGCAGGGAAGAACAGGTACCGGGAAGAACACCGCAACAAAAGTGGGGAGAGACTGTTCGCTGGCGCCACACGGTGCATTCATGTCGGATTGAAATAAAGGATATCATATTGTATTTATTAAATACTGTCAGTACTAGTGAAGGGGTCATTACAGAGGGGGCAAAAAACACTAATATGCGATGCATTGAGATATACAGCCAAGACAGAGTCATAAAAGCAAAGGAAAGACAGGCAGGCGAACCAAAGGATATGTCCGTTGGCTATACCCACACACAAATCTACTGTTACAAAATGAACGTTCAACACAGAGAAATGCTCATAACAAAACACAGAAAATACTATTTCCCGAGTGCGTATCCAACGCACTTTAAAAGTCTGCAGCATTTTCTTTGGTTGCAACATCATATGGCAAACTATTCCCCATCCCTATCGCGTGAGGAAAAACAAACACAGAAACCAAAAGCACGTAGAATCTAAAGGTTGAATAGCTCTGCTTCGGTTTGTATTGATACATCCTCCAGCAAGAATTGCTGGAGGTTGTAAATACAATGTTTTATTCAGTCTTGGTTATCCAATATTTCATCCCTAGAATGTGGCTAGTATAAAAGTTAGTTTGCCTTTCTTCTGTTAAGCTGACTGTGCGTTAGTGCTGACATGTGCATAGATAATTTATTTATTATGGATGGTTTTTTACATCGCGAAATTTCATTTATTGCGCTGTTTCATCACGGACGATGCTCAATAGCCACGAAAGGCTCGCACACCACCTGGATTTCGAAATGTGTCCTGGTGCTGTAGCCACGAAGAGAATTAGGGTACCTTTTTATTTATTCCTAAGGGAAGTTTAGTCAAGAAAGGGTGACGTCCGTCACAGGTGGGCTATAGTCACGTGGCCACGGCCAATACCTATGAAGGCAGGGTTTCCCATGCGCACGCTTACCATTTGGTAAGAGGTCTCCCTGGCGAAGCGCTTTGTGTTGGCAAGATCGGCACAAAATTCAGACATCCAAGCCAGAGTTAGCAAAAAACTTCTTTCGACGTTTATAGTAAAAAGAGTGCACGTTTCTCTGCCGCAACTTTCGCTATTTCACTAAGACTTGAAATCGAAGATGTTCCGATTCATACTGAGATTCAGATTTGTTGGTTTCAATAAAAAAGTAGTTACAGCATCAGAAATATACAGACGAGGGTGCCAAAGTGAAAGAACTGTAGTGGGACCCTCGGTTAATAATAACAACATTGATGGCGATCTCCACAGACAGCATATCAGCGTTGTTATCAAATAACATCGATTACATACACTGATTTGTAAAGCAAAAAAGTTATATATTTTTGTCCTAGTTTTACTCGTTTGCATCACTGATGAGTCTTCTTGCATGCTTGTGTAGCACGGCAAGTCTTTCTGCTTCCATAACTTGACGTGTAATGCTCGTATATTGTGGGGAATGGTGTTTTCTTCCATGAATAATGCTCGCATCTTGATTTTTACTTTTTCTTTGAACTTTAACGAGAGGAGCCGCCTATACGCTCCATTGGCCATTGCGATCTTCTACTGTATATTCCTATTTTAGGTTGTTATATATATATATATATATATATATATATATATATATATATATATATATATATATATATATATATATATAGCTTTTGATGTGTGCGTGCGTGTGTGTGTGTGTGTATCGAAGAATAGAAGCGACTTTACTGACATTTCGGAGTCATTGGTTTATGTTTGTGTTATAATATATTGAATTGAAATTAATTAAGAGGTACATCAGGATTTTGTGTTTCAACTGCGCTAGGTGACGTGACAACCGAGTAGAGAGTGCCGGGAAGATAGAGACAGGGCCGTAGACTAACCGCGAGCAGCATTTATGTGACGGGAGCTATAGTAAACGAAGTCTTTCTTACTTGCGGACTATGTCTCTGCAACTACGGTTGTCTTTTACTTATTGCGCCTAGAACCTCATTCATTTTATGTCACCGTTGGCGCTCATGCATTAGTGAGATACAGTGTCAAAGATCTTCCAGTACGCAGCTGATGATAAAAAGCGCTAACGACGCAGGCACATGTGCGGATAGCGGCCGTACGCAGACGGGCGAAAGTCGCCCTGTTGATCCTGTTACCAAGGAACGCCCGTCACACATACTGCACGCCAAGTTCTGCTATCCTCCGAGGAAATTCAATGAGGCCTAGTACTCGACGTAGCCGAAGGTTGCCTAAACTGGACACTGTAAGTGACGTGCCTTAAGCTGCATTTTCCGGGAAAGAGTAAGCACCGGACACGGTCGCCGTAGCAGAGGAAGCACGAATCCTTGCACAGCGCGCACGAAAGCGCAGAACCTGAAGCCTCTTAGGGTATACGCCAGAAAAAGAGGCAGGTGTTAACGTTTCATCCTCTAGGAGAGCAAAATCAAAAGCAGATAGCAAGGGAGTTTCACCTCCGCACAGAAATTCCAAGTTCCACTGTATTGAGAGAAGAGTGACAAGTCTAATTAAGCAATGACAGAGAGGTCGGTCTAAGGTTGACTCTTCTATGGCCTGCTGCTCGACGTCGGGACAAAGGGAAAAGGGGAGAGAAAGGAAGTTATGACTGGTGACGATGTGTACCGAAAGGTGCGAGAAAAAAAAAAACCTGCCTTTTAGATGGGCTTTCAGAGCCGGGAGTCTCAAGCCCCGTGCTGCACAGTAATGCTGCAGTGATGCACAAATTGCTCGGCAACCGGATTTCGATGCAACTCGTGTTACGCGTTTGAGAAACACCAGGTGGTCAAATCTAATCCGGAGCGTATATCACTTACGGCGTCTTATGTCATCGCCGCTGTGTCACGCCCTGCAACGTTACGCCAAAACATCCAATGCTGACGCGCAAAATTGGCGCCAAACACAAAAACAACTCACGCGGGAAGAAAAGGCAGACTCTTCCGATGTGAGTTGTCTTTCTTGTTTGCGCTAATTTTCCTCGCCAGCAATTCAAGAACAACTATAGCCCAACGATTAATTCTTCTAAATGATAAATACATTGAACAATCAATGGCAGTATGCTATTTCCTACCGTAGCTGTCTATTTTTTTTCGCTGCTGGTCTTGTTGAACTTCTTTAACCTCAGTGGGGATTCGTTGCTGTCTATACAGTGTACGGCAGTGCGCGTTACACAGCTGTTAGTCTCTAGCTTTTGATGTCGTTGCCCCACAGGTCCAGGAATTTATAGCTTGGATCGCGAACTGTACCGTGCATATAGTACGTAGTTGCACTGATGAACACAATTAAGGGACACTAAAGAGAAAAATAAGTTGGCTTGTATTTGTAAATTACCCTTCTAAAACACACAAAAGAAAGCACCTCTCATCGTAATCACTAATCAAAAAAGCATCTCTTACTGTAATCTAACATTTTGCCTATCTCTTGCTTCATCTCGTAAAGTGACTTATATGTCTGCTACAATTCCACCTCAGCGTCTCTCCTGTGTTCTTTTTTTTTTTTTTAGTTCTTATGCATGCAATATAAACGTCCTTTGCATATGTCGGCTTCTGACCAGTGAACGCTCTCACCACCAATGAACTTGTGGAAGGAGACGTTAGGCCCCTACGGTTCTCACATGGCGAATATAATGGCGTACCATTCACTGCAATATGTTAACTCATCTCTGGATTTCTTGTGCAGCTTACACAGATCTTTGCCTCTGCGAGAACATTGTTACCTATATGTTTTTGTCCTCAGGCACCCAGCTAGGGCGTCCTTTCCTTCTTTCTTTCTTGTTTTCTTTCCTTTTTTATTTCTTTTTATCGTGCGCGATGCTTTTTATAGCTATGGCGTAGGAGTACCTTACTCTTTAGAAGTATAGATAGATTTATAACGGATCAATTGGAGAGATTCGAAGCATGTGGCCCCTGCATGCTGCTCAATTTAGCTTGTATATACATGGGCTATACAAAGCGCTATGAGTAGTGAAAATTATTAACCAAAATACTCATTAACATAGAAAAATGACAAATTACTAAATGGCGGATGATGCGATTTCACACTAAAACGCGAGTTGAAAGAAAATTGAACACAAGCTAATAAAGAAGCCGTGCATTCGCTCCTAAGAACCTGCTACCACATGACCGTCGGCACAAATATCACACTAGTCCAACCCTGCCCAAGAATCCAAACCGTCCATTTGGTCGCCGCCAAATAGTAACCAACAACAACAACAACAACAACAGTCATCTCTTGCGGTTGTGTCCTGGCACTAAGGACATTAGGCACGATATACTTAGGGAGGCCAAGCTAAGATGTCCCAGATGACTTTACCCATTGGATAAAGGACAACTGCGCAGACTTCGTTGCTGCAGTACGTGTATCAAACAGACCTCTCACGCGCTTATATATATATATATATATATATATATATATATATACACTGCATGCGGTGCGTCTTTATCCCCGCATGATTATGTGATTACATGCAGTGACGTTGCCTATCTTCTGTGTTTTCTAGAACTGCCTGGCTGTTTTTACATTTTTCCACCATGTGCTCGCTTTGCTTGTTTTTTTACTACGGCTTGATTATGCGCATGTGCTTGCGGAGCAAAGCGATAAGTGTCTGTTTTCTATAGATATTTAACTGTGACACGACTACACTTGCGTTCGCTCCGACGAAGGCCGGTCCTCGATCCGGCCGAAACGTCCGTACATATGCCAAAACGTTCTTTCTTTTTCTTTTTGAAAGTTATGCCTTTAGGTCTGTATATATATAGTCACACAAGCACTAAAATGTCATTATGCAACAGCATTGATTTGGAAACATCCCGCGTTTATATTGTTGCCCTTATTCGACGCGTGCCTCGAGTTTCTAATCCAGCACTCCGACCCCGACCCGCGTGCTCCATGCATGCAATCACTCTTCGCAAGCGCCCCTGAAATTTGGGATCAAAGTCGCGTGCAATTACGGGGACAGCCCCGTCGAAGCAGCGAGTGGAGACAAAGATGCGACCTTCGTGCAAGTGGGGAGGTATGGGTATTTATCCGAGAATTACGCCACGTGACAGGGACAGAGAGCATGCGCGCGTAGGTCGCCGGCCTCGCATTACGTATAGGCACACGCATACGGCATGTGTCCACCAACCCTGGTTTCTTTTCCAAAGCATCAGGTTACCCAACTCCCCAAGGGCCCTATGTCGAAAGAAGCTGTCACTTTCACTGAAATCATTTTCGGGACGCTATACATGCGGGCTGTCGTGAACAAACCATCGATCTTGTCACGTTGCTCACAATCTCGTCACGAGCCTCGTCGCACTCACAGAAAATGGCACGGGTAAAGGTATCAATGAAAATGTATTCACAAGCTTCATTCAATGAGCTACAACATAGAAGAGACGTCGTAAAGATAATCTCTATAACCATCGTTCTCTTTCGCAAAGTGACCAAGATCGTTTTTTGTCACATCGCTCGCAGTCTCGCGAAAATACGTGTACGTTTTACGAAGAGCACGTTTTCGTATGTTAGAGATAACTGGTGATCTCTAGCTTGTTTAGCGGTGGTATGCACTCGAATTCAAATGTTTTGAACAATTTTCGTCCGACTAAAGTTGGCAACAATGGGAGTCTGCAGAATTTACAAGCGCTATCCACAAGTTACCGAAGTGCGACTTATCGTGTTGCATCAAGCACAACATGACGGTCCGCACTTAAGGTATAAATAAAATCGATGCTTCCTTTTGACTTTAACAAAAAAAAAAAGAAGAACACAAGCCCATGCGGGTATTGCCATCATTTCAAATAAAGAATGCCGGCCACCCATAAAAATGTGGAAATGTGCAGATATTTCCGATGCCCTGCGAGACATGTGATGGCATTTTGGCACCGATTTCGGGGAGAGATATCTCCACGGAACTCTTCAGCAATACCACGACATAACTCTGGAGTTCTTAATTACATCTTGCATGTGAAGAGGTAAAGCTCAAAGTTGTACGTCGCAATGCGAACATATGTAAACGTGGAAGAAACAACAAGCCTATATCTCTCTCTGAACGTCGCACTACGTTATTTTAGCGCTTGAGAATGATCGCCACTTTGCGCATTGCATGCATTGCCATCTTAATGTTTTCATGCTTAGATTAAAGTTGAAGCCCCGCATCTGCGTTCCGTGGGGATGGAGGACAATTGAACAATCGTATTTTTTACAGCAGCAGCGTTAATATCGCTCGTGATATGAACGTTGCTTTGTGAATGGTGTGCTGTTATTTGTTTTTTTTTTTTGTTATTACAACAATCAGACGAGACCCTAGCACTTTTAACTTGCGCCTGCTCGTCATTGATCAAACAAAAGGTAGGGACACAGAGCAGAGCCTAAAAACACGCACATGTGCACTTCGGCATACGATTGGACCAACTGAATCGGTGTATAGGTGACATATTTAAAATTCCACACGCACGTACCGATAACACCCCGATGATTTGCGCACTGTGCGGAGGAGGCAGAATTTCAGAGGCAGAAAGTTGTTTCAGCATGAATCCACATAAGCACACTACGACGTCACGCCAATGTAAGTTCACACTATAGCGGAATCACATTAACGCAAATAAAATTCACAAACAATGCGTGATCATGTGTAGCGGCAATTTGTGTTTACAGGTGGCAAGTGCGGTGCCATCACAGCTCGGTTGAAGACACTGCCACTCCAGGCTGGCAATCACCGCCGGGCCGGCTCCTCCCGGAACGAGAACTCTGAGGCGAGCTCTGCCGAGGGTGAGCATAGCTTAGGCTTAGGTTTCCTCCTTTAGGGTCCACGAGGGGTCGGTACTGTCCATAGCTTGACTCAGGCGTTCGCGATCACGCGAAACGCTAGGGGCAACGCAGACTGCTCTGCTTCCTCGGGAGATTTGCTAACCCTCCTACTCTCTCTCTCTTCAAAGTCAACTACGGATAGAGCCTCTATACATTCACTCTGATTCTTCCTTTATCTCTGTCTTTAAACACGACTGCGTACTTCAGTACGCTGACAAGCAGACGTCACGTCACCAAGTGTCGCCTGCTATACGTTCCGTCTGGTCATGGTTCTATAGTCTGTGTTTCGACGACATGCAACACAGGTATTCAATCATACCAATTCAGAAGCTCCCCCATGGACCCAACGTTTCAAAATCCGGACGCAACTTGTGGCAAAGAGCGCGGGGTTCTGCTGACTGTCGCGTGACCTATGGAGAACACGACTAACTAAACAAAACATATTTTCGGTACAACGAAAAGTGCATAACATCTCAGCACGGAATGTAAGCAAAGTCAAGCGGAACAGTGCTTTCAATGAGCACCTTCTTTTTATCTCAGATTATCCATATCAAGCACTTTTTCAGGAGCGATGAGCGAAGACGAGTCTCAACTTGTCGCTCAGTGGTGGCGCGTCAGTCAGTTCACCCTCCATTGGGTACCTGAGCATGTACAGGGCACGCCCCGATGGCGCTACAGAGGCGGAGTATGGGGGCGATGAATCAAAGATACAGCGAAATTTTCAAGCCATAACTTGACGAACTCTCGTGTGAACATTCATACAGACTCCCTGTAGACTTGGTTGTAGGCAACCGTTCATGCAGACCGCCTTGACTGTATATACCGTGGCCCTTTTCGGTCATATGAAGGACATACATAGTCTACACTGAATATCGACAGCGCAAAGCGACATGAACGACACAGAAAAGATGCACGGACACAGGAAAAGAGCCCAAAGAACTAGCAATGTTGTCACGTTGTAGTGGCGGGGAAGAACGCAGTAGCAAAACTGGGAATGACGAAAACTAAGTTTTTATTAGGCGGACCTGGTGCCCAGAAAAACAGGCTACACTCGATGCACAACAATAGCGGCGACCACAGTCGGCGATCGTCGAAAATCTGATCTGCGGCTGAAGCGCGTTGGCTTGTATACATGAGTCATCGGAGGTTCAAGACTAACCGCTGGTGACCGCGTGTCTTCCGGAAAGTGCTACGCAACTTGTGTCACGCATGCAGTCGGATAATACAAGGCTCGGCGAGGGCATACACAACAGATAGAATGAATGATAGCATTCGAGAAACTTCCGAATTATGCAAGCGCGTCCTGCGCTGAGCGATAACGTTTAACATTTATTTGTTAGCCGGTGAAAAGCAGTCACCGGAGAAAGATAAACAAGCACACGCGTCAACATGTTTCAAAATGACGGTACGTTGGGTACATTGGTAATCCATAGTGATGGATTACCAAGGTGAGTTACCGATCCATGCTGATGTTTCGTTTCGCGCTGTGGATAGTTTTCAGTGCGGATTACCAACGTGCCCAACTATAACCGTCCTTTTGATACATAGGCAAAAGTCGCTAAAGAGTCAATTTCCTGTACTCTGCTGATATGTATATAGATATATAGACTGCCGAACATGGTTTGTCGCACGAAGTCAATATTAGCCGCACTCGCGCACAATGTGCAACACCATTAGTGTAGAGACTCCCTATAGAACGTTCTTATAGATGCGCTCTACATTATATTCACACACACACGCGCGCGCGCGCCCACCCGCCCCAGAAGTATATATTCACACAGTACGCACACTAACGCCCACAAACGCACACGGAAACACTATACAGTTAAAAAAAATACGCAGAAGTCAAGCGCGCACGCGCGCGCACATACGTCGATGCCGCATAACGTGCACAATGAATATATTACGAGTTTTCGCGTGCGAGATACACAAGAGGTGATAACAGTACGAATGATGAATGATGAGGTGCGCAAAAAAAAAAAAAAAAAATCAGGAAGGAAGAAAGTTACGCTAGCGCGAGCCGTGGTTCCCAATGGGGAAAAGGGGGGAGTCGGGGAGGAGGCGAGTCCCGAAAGCTGCTGCGTTCCAGCGGCCGCCGCATCAAGCGCGCAGCTCGTCGGCAGAGGCGCTGCAGGAAGAGAAGGAGCGCGACGTGACGCAGCTGCGGGACTCTCTCTCTCATGCCGGGCTAAAAGCCGCGTAGCGGGGAGGCGCGGCAGGGTCCATAAAAGCTCCGGCGGAGAAATTAACAGATTAGTGCCGGCGTAATTGAAATCAACATAATTGATGTTTCCCCGCGCGCGCGTTCCCCGCCTGTCAGTGAAAAAGCCGCGTCTGTGAAATAATAATGATCACGCAAAGAGAGAGAGAAAAAGAAGCGAGTCAGAAAGTAAGGACGAAGAGGAGCCGCCGAAAGAAAAGAAACTAGACGGGGAAGTGTATATGGTATATAGGAATGGGTGGGGGGGAGCTGACTGCCTCTGCTGCGTCGAATCCATTTTCATCCGCATCGCGTTCCCTGTTTCCGAGAGGGATCTCCTCGCGCGGTGGGGCTCTTTGCTACGAGCTTTCTGTAGAGCGACTTCGGCTCGCGTATAGCGATGGCGCGCAGAAGCCCGCGACGGTGTATTGGGGGGAAGCGAAACGCGCGGTCCATGGGGCATAAGCGCGTCGCTGTATAGACGCGGGCGCGGAGGTTGCAGCTCCGCGAGGCAGCGCGCTCGGGGATTCGCTAATAGCGCGCGTGCCGCTTGTTCGAAGCCGGATTAACTTCTCGCGGGGTGGAGCGCGACTCGGTGCTCGACGGGGGAAGCCTCTAACAGGTCGCGTGGCTGAACTTACAGTGTACGGAACGCTGTGTACGTAGTGCGCGACTTGCAAAAGAGTGACGTCTCTCTGCCGCTTCTCCCGATTGTTCGTTTTTCTTTTATTTCCTCTCGTTTCTGTTTGTTCTTGTTTTTTTCCTCACAAAAATCCGGCTAGCTCTCCCGCTCCTTCGACATTTGACGCGGCCGTCGTCGTCAACTCGCTGGTATAGGCAATGGCTTTCGATCCGTATACGCGCACGTTGTTTTCGGCCCGAACAATGGGACACGCCGAGATTTCACCCCAACTTTCGTTGACGACTTCAAGGTGCGAAGTCGTCCCAGGGGTGTCAGATATAAATTTCTAGACCGCGAGCCGACGGAGTTCGAAGGCAGTGCCGGAATTTGGGTGGACGGAGGTGTCCGAGTTCGATGCGACTTTACGACAAATAAAATACGCCGGATGGTCTATTTACGAACGGGAAGAATATCAATGAGGAGCGTGTACAATGGTTACAACTATGCAGGATCACTAATAGTATAGCCGATACAAGCCTATGACTTCTGAGTTGATTCTACGTCATTCTAAGTGCTTCTACGAGACGGTTTTTGCAATGGCGAGCTTGTAGAGACAATCGAGGTGCTGCAGTAATATGAACGCAATGAATTAAAACGAAGCAGGCATAAAAGGGTAGAACAACTTACCGATTTTTTCGAATTTCACGCATTAGTAATAATTAATGGAGGTTATGCCAAGTGTTATGACAGACGCCTTAGGTGGAAAACGATGGCTTAGATCTGAGTGGCCAGTCACATTTACCGCATACCAATATACCAGCACAAGACATATTTTATCATACTGTCCCCTACCTAAATGCGACAAGACGAAAGCGGATGATTAAACCTACAAACATTCAGGAGAGAGAGAGAGAGGAAGAAAGATGGAAAGACGGGAAGGTTAACTATATTTCACCCAGTTTGCTACCCTATACACGTAAAGAGGAGAATCGTTCAATGCCTCAGCAGCTATGGCACTTCGCTTGTTTGATTTCCCACTGATCGAGACTGTTTCGTCAGTGTTTTGTGGTGCCTCGTCTGCGCAGGTGACGGGACGCGTATTCGCGAATATTAGATTCCGCTTATTTTTAATGATTTGCCTGTATAGAGATGTTCTCCATGGATAACCACAAAGCTGTGAAGAATTAAGCATTTTTAATTTTATTGCATATAAATATGTTATTCATCAACTTTAGCGGTTGTGTTCTATGTCTCCCGCTGCCGAGTATACTGCCCTTTAAGCCTTCGTTTGGTTCAGGCAGGCCCGCTTTAGTACACCGCTATTAACGCGATAAGGGCCCCGTGTAGCCGCCGAAAATCCGGTGCCGACGTTAGCGGAGTTGTCCGTGAGCGAAAATTTGCGTATATCTTTAGGTATATATACATGCCACGCCTTGCGATATTACATGCGGTATGAGCTGGTTAAATCGCCGCACCATTCTGTCACTAAAGTTGCTCGTACCTTGTCTTACTATCTCGACGAATTTATTCCTGGGAATACTGAGAATGACAGCCCACAAACGAATGTCATGAAACAAAACACCAACAGCGCATGCCTTTTATGTTAAATCTTCACAGAGTCAAATATTTAAAGTGCGAAAGAACACAAGCAACCTGAAAATGATGCTTTTTTTATTTTTTTTATTTATTTTTTTTTTTGCGTGGCTGTGAATTGCCTCCGGGATCGGCCGCCCGCAAGACGCCGCGTTTCTGCCAGAAAGCTCGCCTTCGTGCATAGCGTTCGACGCCAGCGTTTCCTGGTAAACATTAGGGTTGCATAAGCTGCAGTTGCCGGGAAGCGCGAGAAACAGTCAGGGATCTTCGAATGCCATCGCGTTCCGCTCTTAAAGGCGAAGCTTAAGCGTCCTCCGAATTTTTGTATTCTAATACATATTATTGTTCTTATTAATAATATTGTGACCCTGCTATCCCGTGCTCACAGGCACGTAGTTACATGACATTTCTGGCAACTTGCGGACTTTCTCTGTTCGCCATAAAAAATAAACATGCCATGTACACACCCGTGTGCAGAAGTATACGGAAAACTGAATTTTCACGTAATTAACATGCATATACGAAAACTGATGAGTTCACTAGAAAACTCGTACAATGCCAAGTTTGGACTACATTCTTTAATTTTAAGTTACATTAACTGACAGAGCAGAAAATGAGTTTTACTGCGCAATGCCTGGTCCGTATACTTTTGCTTACGGGTGTACATTCCTCGAAAGAACTCATTTTGGCTTCTCTTACGGTTGTCTACAACTCTATAATTTGCATCGTGACAATTCGCTAAGTACATTTATATACCTAATTGAAGTTTATCGGCTGAAAGAATAGCGGCGGTTCCTCAACAACACTGCGAGCCACATGCATGTAGTTTTATTCGCGTAGAATGATCCGCCTTTTATATAGGGGTAAGACATAACCCTGTCTGGGCATCTTTCCCACGTACGCCCTTAAGGATTTGCAAACCACCTACAATCTGATATACCATAATAATTATAGTCAATGTCTAAAAAACAAATACTGTCGCTTTCTTGAAGGTGAAAAAAAAGGGATTGACTTGGGATTGGGGGGAACCAATGAACAAATAAAGAAATTTCCGATATTTTTAACGCAGCAGCTGAAATGTGAACGTGCTCAGTCAAAAAAAAAAAAAAAAAAAAGAAAACAGAAAACGAACGATGCGGGATAAGCTGCTTTCATTTCCTAGATGCAATGTAATGTCGTCGGTGAAGGTTGTCAGCTTCACGACACCACAATGTGGCAATGTGAGACCACGTATATACATGATGATCGCTCAGCAATGCACACAAATACCTCTTTACCTTTTATCGTGCACCCGACTCAGCGAGGGGCCAATGCCGGCGACCTATTGCGGGATTGCGGCTTCGTGTACCAGCCAATGTCGAAATGCAAGGAGAACGGAAAATGAAGTATCTCGTTGCAATACAGGATCCTGGATTCACAGCGTATATAGATCGCAGTATACTGAGCGTATGTGACTCACGCACTGTATGGATCTCTTCATGCTCAGTTGAACATATTTTACTCTGCGAAGCCGTTACGCATCTGGATGCGTTGCAGCCACACGTCAGCTGGCCAAGTGTGAATAAAAAGTTGTTTAGACATTTCAGTTGTTGAACGATTGTCGGAATTCGTATACAATTGGAGCTATAACAAAGTGAGGTCCGGGTTTCTGGGCTTTTAACAGAGGTGGTTGGGGATGCTTGTGAACGTCGGGCAAAGACACGCTGGCAGAGATGTGCGTCTGGTATAACCGGAGTTGTTCCGGTGCAGGCAGTTGAAATTCGTGCCACTCGAAATTAGCATACAGCTGCGCGAGCTGTATGAGCCCCCAACCAGGTATAGTGCTCACGAACTAGTGCATCTGTAGTTCTCGGCAACTATAGACCAGCCTTTCTTGGCAAAGAAGACAAGTAGTCAAAAGGCAGCATGCGAATTTAGGTTGTGAATTAATCTGTCTCGTTTTTCCATACGAATGCGAAGCAATAGTGTGACTTCTTTCGTGGCTGCTTGAATGCGCCTGTTTGCCGCACCCCCTCCCTTCCCTAAATAAGCGGAAGCATACCGTGTATAGTGTCAGTTATCCCGTTACTAAAATCCAGTGAAGAGTTTATGAGGATGCGATGACATCTTCATCGCTGACATCGCTGACATCCGTTTCCGGAAGAACTGGGAAACGCACTGCTGATAAACGCGGCAATGAATTTTTCGGGTACCACTTCACTGGCACACTATATACACACCAGCCATGTTGCATATATATGTCTACCACACTGCAGACTTATCACGTAAACACAACAGCTGCACGCATTGCATACCGATACGTATGGTACAAGTATACATAAATTGGAGTAACGTCGGCAGGCACATGGAGGACACGGTGATGGACAGTGGCACACTTGCAGCTATTTCACTACACCGAACGGGCGATTGTTTCGGCAAATGCAAACGAAGCTCGCTGACACGAAAATCACGAGCATTTTCTTCGCACACGCGCGAGCGAGGTCGCATATTTCCCACACAGAACGCGAAAACGGGGTGCACGACCCCTTTGTCTGGTTTCTCACAAAATGAATAGTAATACAAAACACAAACGAAACATTACGAGCCCCACACGCTTCGTACACGCCCCGGGGTTATCGGAGGTCCGAATCGACCGCGTATGTATGTACAAGATGGCAAGCACAGCGCGTGGACCACTCCCCGTTCGCCGCAAAGCAATTACCGCCGTTTCCCTGCCTAGTGTTTCGTACACTGACAGAGACGAACGGTTTCTGTGTGAACCGCCGTTCGCTCCCATTCATATGCGCGAAAATTGACGTCGAACACGGAATGCCGTCTCCTACATGCACGAAAACGGGAAGAACGAAGAAAAGCGCATTCCCGAACGATATGCACAGATATATCGCGACCCTTACCGCATGTTACGGTTGACGCACTGGCTGCTGGAGGGAAGAAGCCTTAAGAAGAGTCGTAAGAACAAAAAAATAAGACAGAGCGCTGTTTCATCAGGAGATGAAGGAGGGGGGGGGGGATGTTCAGGGTACGAAGCGGACATGCTATAGGGTTTTATTGATGAAGTGAGGCGAAGGAGTGGCGGGCAAAACGGTACAATACGCTTTCGTTTCGTATTCGATGCACGCAGGAGAGCAAGAAAAACGAATGCAAAAGGCAAGTGACTGTAGCCGGTGGGAGCGAAGCTCACAATAACGCCGCAAGAGCGGACTGATCGCGCGCTTCTCACGAAATCCCGTTCGCGCGGTAAGCAAGCAAGCGCTAAGCGACGCGAATCACGAAAGCGCAACTTTGGCGCCGTCTAGCGGAATGTGCAAGGAATTTCGCGGTCGCGCTCGAAAGGGCCCTCGGTTCTTGTTCGGGCGACGCCGAAGCTATGCGGAAGGCTTGGCCCGCCCTTGTTTATACGAATTAAAGCCGTGATTGCACGGCATGCCCCACCTTCGCTGTTCGTATTGTAGCACGTGCTTCGCACCTTGGAACGCTTCACCTTGCTTTTTTCTTTTCATCGGTGCTACAGTTAGCTTTTCTTTTTCTTAAACATTCATTCACTCCTGTTCTGGGAGGTGGGGGGGAGTGGAGGATGAACGGTTAGATGGTTGTGGCAACACAACTATATAGTACTCATTGCTCGACTCGTTCTATAGGAGCTTACTTTTCAACATGTACCGTACAAAAAAAAAAGTATAATGAAAAAAAAGTTACTCTGCCGTAAGCTGCCGTAGACATGTCAGCTGATGACCAATGTTTTGCCAGTAAACTTTAAAGGCACTGTTGCCGCTCAGGACTGGAATGAACCAAGATGTAAACTTGCAAATATCTGTCAAAAAAATCGATTTACTGCAAACGACACCAGTAAATTATGGAACACTGTCATCATAACTATGTATATGTAAGTGCGTTTATACGGTACTCGCTACGGTCTGGCATTTCTATCACGTAACGAAGAACCTGTTTATATCAACACACAATTTTTTATTTATTTATTTATTTCACAATACTGCAGGCCAACGTGGCCAAAGCAGGAGTGGAATTACAATGAAATGGGAAAAGAACAGCACAGAAATAATTTCTAACAACTTTCGCACGACAACATAATACATTGATTTCATTAGGGCGATATTTATCACATCAGACACATAAAAAGAAGAATAGCACATAAATAATTTACAACAGTACTTGCACCAGAAATAATAACAGTTTGGCTAGGTTGACATTTAACACAACAAATGTAGTTCAAGGTCTTCGTCAAAGTTTTCAGCCTCACAAACAAACTCAGGTAGACTGTTCCAATCCGAAACTGTGCGTGGGAAAAAACTCGGTTCAAATGCCTCTGTTTTGACAAAAATTGGTTGTAGGGAGAGTTTGTGAGTGTTACGTGTTGGTCTTCTTGCGATGGACATTAAATATGAGGGTACAGATATATTTATTTTTCCAGACAAAATATTACGCAAGAATTTTAGTCGACTGGTTTTTCTGCGTGCAGCTATAGTGTGGGAATGTGATGCGCAATCATGAGCTTAGTTGGAGAATCCAGCCTTTTATATTTATTAAATATAAATCTGACTGCTTTCCTTTGCAGGCGTTCCAAGCACTGTATATCTTTTTTTTGTATGTGGGGATCCCATACAACGGATGCATACTCCAATTTAGGTCTGATAATGGCATTGTATGCTTGAAGTTTAACATTCAACTTTGCTTTGCCAGCTTCCTTTCTAGAAAACAGTTTCCGAAAAGCTGTTGCGGAAATCGTAGAGATGTGCGCCTCCCATGCCACATCACTAGAAAGAGTAATCCCTGAATGCTTATATTGAGTTACTGCTTGAATGTTAGAGCCATGGATAGTGTAAGTAAACACGCTAGGATTCTTTTTCGGCGTTAAAATTAATAACACTGTTTCGTTAACGTTTAGTTCCATGTCCCATTCTGCGCACCAGCATTCAACGTGGCTGAGAGTTCGCTGTAATAGGTTATGATCCTCATGGCAGATTATTTCTTTAAACACAATACAATCATCCGCAAAATGTTTAGTAGACACTGAGTCAGTGATTACTTGCACTAAATCATTTACATATATAAGAAATAATAATGATCCCAAAACACTTACCTGGGGAACACCGGACGTAACGCTGAGCATCCTAGATTCACTAGATTTGATTTCAACAAACTGCTTTCTATTAGTTAAATATGCCTCAACCCATTTGATAAGATATAGCGGCAACCCTAGGTTATTTAATTTTAGAAGTAGTTTACAGTGCGCAACCTTATCAAACGCTTTAGAAAAATCTAACAGAAGTATGTCAATTTGCCCAGAACGATCTAGAGCTGCTATAAAGTCGTGAATAGTTATTACCAGTTGTGTCGTCATGGACATTCCCTTCCGAAAGCCGTGTTGGCAAGGAGATAAGACACTATTATCTGATAAAAAGCACTGGATATTGTGAGCCACAATATGCTCTGGTAACTTTCGTTTGTGACTTACTGTTGGTTGAGTTATTGGTAATTGAGTACCGAGCGCATTTTCTTTTTATTATCCAGATGTATGTATTCTCTCAGATGACCAGACGGCTGATATTAGTAATTCAATTACTTCACCTGATTGAGATAGGACCAACTGGCAGTGTGCTTAAGCACCCAGTAACTTACGGTTTCGCACGGTGCAATAGTTCACTAAGTTTAGCGGAAGACTGACAGCACACTATGATATCATGTAGTAGTGACGGGGAAGAACACCGCAGCAAAACTGTGAATAACTTAACTTTATGCTGAGCGAGCCGGTGCCCACAAAAGCAGGTTACACTCAAAGCGCAACGATATATAGCAGTTACGGAGGGAGGGTACCCGGCACAGTCGATATTTTTTGGACTGGTGGTACGTTTGTCACATTCTACAGCCTCCGTAAATGGCTTCTTTTATTGAACGTATATGTGCTTATCCTGCTCTATTATCAGTGGTACGGTACAGCCGTACCGCTCATATATATATATATATATATACGGACGATTATATATATATATATATATATATATATATATATATATATATATATATATATATATATATATATATATATATATATATATACGGACGATTGTAGGTGCTAAACAGTCTTCATTGGGACAGTTTCGCTTTCTTTCTATTCACTATACTCTGGAGAGCGACCTGCACTACTTGAACTGTGAGTTACATGAATAAGTATCGTGCACAATACTCACAGGAACCTATCGGCGTTTGCATGAAGACATGGCTGCCACATAGACAGGAACTCCCGTATATATACTGTAACGGTGCTGATTTCCTGCACACCCTATTTGAAGACCGTGAATGGCATCACTATCTACGGGGTGGCCTGTTCCCCGCAACCAACGGATACCCTGCCCAGCACACACGCGCTTCGTCTTACGAGCCCTAATGTAGTGGGTCGACGCGTAAGGCCAGCAATTAACTTCTTTTTTTTTTTTTCAAAGTCCGCAATCATTGGGGGGCGTTCAGCTCTAAGGTGGGTAATATTTTCTAGTAACCACACGCATAAACGTCCGCGGCACGTTCAGGTAATTTCGCGAACATCTGTCAACCCAATAGTTCACACAAACGCGGACCTCCATTTCCCATAACCCAAGCTCCAAGTTTGAAAAAATTTCTCGGCCCCTCATCTATACGCATTGATGCTTCTTTTCCCGGACATCTGTCCAACCAACAGCTCACAATGCCTCTCGGACAAAACAATATATGTGTGTGTGTGCGTGTGTGTAAAGATGCTCGTGCTCACGGAAGTACAAACAACTACTGCGTGCTCGCACTCCTGACAGGCTCCCGCGTATACACACGCGTTCGAACGCATACTCGTACGCGTACGACGCGGTGACGTGTACACGAGCACGCACGTCTCAATCAGGCCGCTCTCGCGCAGGGGAATCAATTGGCAAGCTGGTCACGCACAAGTCGTTAGAATTCAAAGCAGCGCGTTGTGTGTGCACAGGCGGTTTCGGCGTTCGACCACCGAGCTCGCGACCGCGGCTATACGACGTGCACAGCAGCGAAACTGCTGGCGCTGCAGGGATACACACACACTGCGGAACCGAGATGGCGGCAGGCGATAGTCGCGGCACCCTGTTAACGATTCGCGTAAAGCACGCTGCGGCGGTTGGTGGTCGCGCGGCATGCAAATAGCTAGACCGCGCATGCAGGGTATACACAGTCGCTTCGACGAGGAAACCGTCGAAAGAACGAAGGAAAAGAAAGGACAGGTATTTTCGAGTTGACGGGAAATGAGGGGGCGTTTCGGGTACAGCCCCCAATCCTAAACCTCCCCCCACTGACGAAGATTGCTCGCCGCTTGTGTGTGTGTTGCTTGCGTTTCTTTGTGCTGGGACTGAACGCAGTTGTCCGTCCTTGCATATGGGGCGTAAGTAGAGGTTGCTCTCCACATAGCGGGCTCATGAATGCGCTCGTTCATTTGTTTGCGCGTCTTTCGTTTTCTTGTTTTTTAACTCATGAGTCTGTATTTCCTGTGTCGTAGTGGCGGAGGAAAAAAACGTTTGATGTTGATTTTAATGCCGTTCGTCGTTGTTTGCAACGGCATACGGACATACTCAAATGTATATAGAGTATACTATGTATATAGCCATGATTTCTTAGCCTATACACAAAGAAATAACAGAGCAGCGCATTGACGTTTTTTGTTGCAGTGTTGCTCACGATAGAGGCCGCATGCTTGCTGGTAAGCAAGCTTCCTAGTTCTTTTCCTCCACTGTGAATCAATGTTAGTCCTGTACAAATACCTGAACATTCTCCCAGCCCATTTGCTTTGTTCCATATTCCTCAGTCGTTCTTCATAATTAATTTTACTTGAGCTTTCCTCACTTCACAACTTGTCCACACAAAAACATGGAAAAGCATGTTTTCGAACTTATAAAAAATGACGCAAACATGAAAAAAAAAATTTTTTTGTCTTTCTTTTTCTGCTTCTTTCTTCTTTCTTTTTTTTTTTTTTTTTTGGAATGTCAACGCTGAACAAATTCGGCCAACTTTAGGGTCCTATACTAGTCCAGCGTTCGCGTAACGGAGAAATAATACGCTTGCACTAGAATTGCTTGTCGCAATGAGCTGACACGTTTCTCACGAATGTGTTTTACGACTGTTATGAGTGTTTCACACATAACATGAGATTAGCAGATAGCCGCTCCAAAACGCACGGATAATATAGTACTGAAAAAAAAAAAATACGGATAATAGGCTAAAATTCACGTCTCTCATCACCAAGTGCCAAAGAAAGAAAAGGGAAAATTTGTTTTCCGTGTACAATGAAATGGAAAAAGACAAAAACGCATTCGCTTTATTGATTCAGCACATGACAAGTAACTCTCGTGGATTCATCTGTCCCCGTAACTAATGAAAAAATAAGAGACGTGTAAACCATTTAATTCTGACCAATGATTCAAAGATGTTTCTAGCTGAAAGCTCAAACAATGACGTTGATGAACAACTACGATTTGGAGCTGATCATCTTGTACCAGAGACAGCGTAGCAGTAAGTGAACAAAGTCGTCTTATTTCTGCTGTGCGATTTGTGTATTGTAGTTCTATATATACCCGACACGGGCGGTACTGTATATATAGAACCAACTGCCCCAATAACGTTTTATTTCTCATTTTCTCGCTTTTTTTTTTTCTGCTTTCAAACACGTCGCTAAAGAAAGCGTAGCCCACCTATGATACACGCGAGCAAATTCGAGCATGTTGAGCGATGTCAGTTCGATACAAAGGTACACCGGGCATTCGCTAAGTCCTCTCCTCGTTTGGCAAATTACAGGCAAATAGTTGTCGGCGTATTTCCAATCACCGGCAGCTCGCGCGACCGTCGTCAACACAAGCTAACCGCTGCCACTGCGGTCGCCTATCTGTCCGCGCTCCGCAGCAGTGTGCTATACACCAAGCCCCCGCTCTCTCTCTCTCTCCCTCTGCATCTCTCCCTCTCTCCACCAACGCCACTTCAGCTGCAGCCGCGTCCATAAAGAGCGCGCGGCCACCCCGGCCGCCACCTCCCGGCTTCGAGTGGCGGTGGTTCGGTAGGAGGAGGCAACTGTCGCCACGCTCCACGGAGCCGAACGCCCCGCCGATGGCCGCTCTCTCTCTCTCCCCCTCTCTTTCCCGACTCTCCACCGGTGCGGCACGGCCGAAAACACCGAAAGGGAACACGCGTCGCCGCCGTCGCGTACGGACTACCACAAACGACGCTCGTTTGGTCGCATTTGCATGAAAATCAGACACGCAGCCGGCGCTTCCCCCCCCCCCCCCCCCTTCTCAGCAAGCTCTCCCGCGCCTCGCTTTACTCCCTCTCTTCTGTTGACCGCCTCATTCGGGTTGGCGTGCGTCGCCGCATAGCGTACTACCGCATTTGCGCGTGCAAGCGCCGCTCTCGTGTAAGACTCTAACCCTCTCCCCACGTTCGAGATTAAAAATTTGATGCAGTTTGATATCAGTTGGCACGAACGTTCCCGTGAGATGGTGTGCAAAGAGATTCACGATCCGCGTAATTTTCATTTTGCTCATTTGCGCATATGCATGAAGAACTGTTTGCATTTTAACGTGATAGTGTAAGGGCCCCGTGTCCCAGAAAATCTGGCGTCCCGCTTCCATTGTCGAACGTCGTTCTGGCAGAAGTAATTTCGGACCACGCATACGCAACCACGCCGGCCCTTTACGTAAAGAAGTTACTAAACTAATTGAATTTCTCAATGTAAAATGCGTCAGCAAAACCGTAAAGTACGACTGACGCATTACCTACAGACATCGTAGCGTCGGACTGTAATATGAATATACGAGAAAACATATTTCTGTTACGCGGAAACTCAAAAATACACATGCCCGTTTTCCAGCGTTTCTGCTATTCATATATATTATAAAGCGACCATGGCCTCCGCCGGCGCACAAATCTCAAAAGCCATAATGCGGCGCGCCCGGTTACTTGCAACACCTCCAGATGGCGCTCACCTCCGCCGGGCAAGAGGCCGCGTTTCTACCAGAAAGCTCGCTTTCCTGCACAGCGCTCGCCGCCAGCGTTTCCCGCTAAACATTACGGTAACACACAAGCTGCAGTTGCCGGGAAGCGTGAGAAGCAGTCAGGGATCTTTGAACGCTATCGTCTTCCACTCTTAAAGGTGCAGCTTAAGCATACTCCAAATGTTTGCTCCCGTTGCAGAAGTTTTACGTGCTTTCGCTTTTAGATGAATGGAATGTAACTGTGCCTCCCTCTTCTACACCGCGTTTTGCAGCGGGGTAGCACACGTGCCTGGCCAGCAAGACGTTTCTTGGCGTTCATAATAGGCTTCGATCCCACGGCAAAGGTACAAATGCCCAACACTCTCGCAGTGCAGGTGTTTACATGCTCAGCTTTAGTCACGCTTTCCCACCCACGCACTCATGAAATCATAATCATCATCATCATAATCATCATCTCTTATGTCCACTGCAGGATGAAGGCCTCCTCCCAGCGATCTCCATCACCACTGTCCTGCGCCAACCGATTCCAAGCTTCCCTCTAAAGAAGAAAGTGCTGGTCTTGTACCAGCAGAAAAATAAAAAAAGTGTAAATCAAGCTCACACTACGTTGTTAACTTCGTGAAGCTGTTCACTAAATCCTAAAACACTATTTATATTCTGCACCGCCTTTTGCAGCGTAGCGATTAGGTGCCTCAGGCAAGACGGTGAGACGTGACCCACGTGACAGTGACGCACGCGACCGCGGATTACACTGTCCTTCGGGATTGGCGCACTTTACTCGGGAAGAACACGAGCATACAGTCGAGCCAAACCGCGGGATAGAAGGCAAAGAAAGCGGAATGATGATGTGCTTGAAGCGGAAAGGAATTATGTGCTTGAAGGCGCAAAATCGTCTCGGGCAGAATGTTTAGTTATATTGTTGGTTCTTTCATTGCTCTATTCTATGGACAACGAAGCTGGTCTCCGGCACATTGCAGCGGTAGTACGGATGGACGTGTGTAAACCGATCTAGTATGAACAGCAACCATACAGGTGATATTGTGCATTTGGTTTGTGTATACAATGCTTCGTACTTTGTATACGTTATCGTCGTGGTGGAATTGTGCCGTGACTGTGAGTTGGCGTTCGCATCGTCTCTTGTTGAACTAAACCTTTCAAAACACCTAATAAACATTTCTGTGGACGCAGTAAAAGTGTTACTATATAATATTTTGTACAAAATATGCCAGTACACGTTATATTGTCCGTTTATTGCTTGGTAATGAACGAATTTTCATAGATACGTCTCAAAAGAGAAGTCCTAAGATGCTGCATCAAAATTACTATTCAGTATTCAGTACAAAGGACACGTGCACCTTCTACTGAACATGTATTGCGTATGTATGGGTAAGTTCTTTATAGACCCATCTCATTAGACGTCCGTTTAGAAATCCAGTGGAAGTGACTCTACAGCTATAGACCGCGACTTCCTGTAGAATTCCTTCAGACTGTATTGGAACTCCACAGGCGGTGTAAAAGAACTCAAATTTTTTTTTTTTAATTATGAGGTTTTACGTGTCAAAACCACAATCTGATTATGAGGCACGCCGTAGCGCGGGACTCCGGAAATTTTGACCACCTGAGGTTCTTTAACGTGCACCTAAATCTAAGTACGCGGCTGTTTTCGCATTTCGCCCCCATCGAAATGCGGCCGCCGTGGCCGGGATTCGATCCCGTGGCATCGTGCTTAGCAGCCCAACACCATGGCCACTAAGCAACCACGGCGGGTCAAAATAATTTTTGTAGCGGGCAGCTATAGTAGCAGCCACCATCGCCGCCTCCGCCACATCCTGGAAAGCTCGTGAGGGCAAGCTATAAGAAAGCTCCCATATAAAGGCGCGGTTCTTACACAAGCGAATGCGGTACATTAATGCTTTCTCCGCGTGCAATAGGTATACGTCGCCGCGTATCCGGGGCCTTCGTGGAGAGTGAAACAGGGCGCACGGAACCTGGCTTTGGCTGAAAACGCAGGAGGCGGAAAAGCCCGGAATTGTTTTCCTCGAATCCCTGAGGCTCGCTCGCGCGGACCACTGCAAGCGCCCAGCGTTCGCTGGCATTTGCCAGTGCGCCCCCCCCCCCCCCCCCCCCCCGAGGGCCACCGCAATACAATACGTTATACACCGTGGACGCTGCACTGGGTGTGGTATACTCGCCCCGTTGTCTAGCGGACGGTATCGGGCGGCGAAATTTCTAGTTCGTGGAAACGGGAGCGAAAGATTTGGGTCGCGCGGCCCGTCTGGAACGAGTTCCTCCATTCAGTTGCCCAAGAAAAAACTACTTTCGGCATCTTACAGGATAGTGTGACGACGAAATACCATGCTCGGCGACAGTTCTAGGCTGCCTGTCTGGCGAAAAAAATAAGACGACGCTCGTTTTTCGTTTTCAAAGCGAAGCTTCGTTTGCCTCGTCGCCGCACAATTAGGGTGCTTACTGCCTTCAGCCTAGCCGATTATACGACAGCTTTTAGCACTGATTGTGTGCCACTGGCTGTGTCTCGAGGGGTTGGCTAGCCGACTGCTGGGTGGTGGTTGCTGTCTTGCAACATTGCCGTTCCGGTTGTAGTGCAGACCAGCTTATAGGATCCAGCGCCAATCGAGAGGGCTGTGGGCGGCACATGCATAACGCAAGCGCCCACGCCATCTCCCAACACAAACGCACGTCGTGGCTGTCATTCCTTTGTCGTCCGGGCATAGTATACTCTCCCTTCGTCGTTACGTTGTCATCATTCACGATCGTCGTCATTTCTTCGGCGTCTTTTGTACGTCACACGCCGTCTTCGTCAGTTCGTCGTCATCTCGCCAATATCGTTCTCGTCGAAACGTCATTATCGAATTCGTCTAATCCTACAGTCCTCACTTCGTCGTAATCGTGCAGTCATCGGCATGCCGTCAACGAGGTCGTCATTCGTTCGCTGTCATGCCGTGGTCCTCGCGCCTTTGTGGCATACATCGTCATCGTCCTGTCTTGTCAATATGTGGTCGTTAACAACAACAAAAAAATTATGGGGTTTTACGTGCCAAAACCACTTTCTGATTATGAGGCACGCCGTAGTGGAGGACTACGGAAACTTCGACCACCTGGGGTTCTTTAACGTGCACCTAAATCTAAGTACACAGGTGTTTTCGCAATTCGCGCCCCCATCGAAATGCGGCCGCCGTGGCCGGGATTCGATCCCACGACCTCCTGGTCAGCAGCCCAACACCATAGCCACTGAGTAACCACGGCGGGTAATGTGTGGTCATTGCCCACTCCATTATAGTCACGCAGCCGTCCTCACTGCGTCACGGTCCCGCCGCAGTCATCAGGTCTTTGTGGCAACGTTGTTCCGACGTCACTCCCGTCCTGATTCCATCGTCATCGTTCCATCGTCGCCAATCCGTCTTCGTAACACACTCTGTAGTCGTCACGCAGCTTTCGTCATTTCATCGTCGTAATTAAATTGTAGTCATTCCGCTGTTGTTACTCCTTCGTCATGCTTTCTTCTCATGGCGTCATGACGTAATCATGAGGTGGTCGACGTGCCGTCCTCGTCATGCAGAGGTCCCTCCGTAGTCGTCATGCCGCAGCTGTCAGGCCGTCGTATGTAGTTCCATCCTGATCTTTCCGTCGTCATTATAACGTTTCCGTCAATACCCCACAACCCATTACGACAGGCAAGAAGTACAGAAGTCAGCAACAAGAACAACAATAAAAATGATAGGGTTTCAGATGCCAAAACCACGATATGATTGTAAGGCACGCCGTAGTGGGGTATTTCGGATTAATTTTGACTGCCAGGGGTTCTGTAGCAGGCATCTATATCGAAGCCAACGAGCGTTTGTTGCATTTTCGTCCCCACCGAAACGCACAGCCGCCGCAGCAGGGATCGAACCCGCGACCTCAAGCTCTGAAGTACGAAGCCACATACTTACTAATCTATGCCGCGGCCGGATGGCTTTGGCACCTGAAACCCGAGAGCTTAATTAATTTTGACATAGACAGCCGCGTGCAATGTATCTACACCTCACCACGCTCTACGCAATGCTAACCTTCGTCACATACACGCACATGTACAACGAGGCCGTACGTGACGCTCCGAGCAAACAGCGCCACTACGCGCCAACCTTCACGTGCGCACACCAGACATCCTCCTACATACAGCATACGTGCCGTCGAAAAACAAAATGCATTATCACCGAAACCAACGTTCCGTCCACACACGACGCAAGGAGGTTTCACCGTTCATTCATCACCGGCCCCCGTCGTTGGGCTGTCAGCGATGCAAATGCGATCTTGCCGCGGTGGCGTTTTTTTCTCTTCATACACCGTCTCGTTGTGCTTTCCTTGTTGGGTCGTTGCTTCAGTCCGCACTCCGGTGTGGCCGTAACAAGAGTCTCGTGAATTACCGGGCAGATAGCCGCTATCGCTGACCATTGCCTCTCGACTTGGGAACAGCTTACCCGTCCGGCATAATTGTACGCTGCGTGTAGTATATACACGCTGACAGATGCTCGCAGGCATGCAACGCGGCTGCGAATATAGTTCGGGACCACGCACGCGGGATTCATTTATTATATGCCCCCGCGGAAACGACCATGCGTTGCTCCGAGGTCTGTGTAGTATATGTATACTAAACAAGGGTTTCCCGTGTTCGTCCGTGCGAAGAGTGAATCTTGTTGGCGATCTCTCGTCGGCTTGAAATCGGACTTTTGTCGACTTGCGTTGTGCAAGGGCGAACGGACGATGGTATAGTGCGTCGGGCGCCTCGCGAAAACAGCGTGCGCGATTTAAGGAGCGATGTTCCGGTGACACGTCCGAGACAAATGGAAGGCGGTGAAAAATGTTAAACCAGGAAAGTGCGATGACCACTATTGTTCAGGACTACGAAAAAAAAAAGCTTTGATTAGGTGAGTGAACGTATGCTACGGGTATATGCATGAAAAGCGTAACATTAATTTTTTTTTCTTTTTGCTCTAGCGTGTACCATTATATAGTCTGCTGCCAGGATGTTTGATGGAGTTTTGAGTAAATGAATGGCCGTTTTAGTGGATTCACAGCATGTCTATAGTTGTGTAGCGTAGCCTGCAAGAGTGACAGTTTGCATTAATCATATCAAGAGAGAGGACTCACAACAAGATGGAGACTATAGCTAACGTTGTTCCAGCTAGCTTTGGGTGTCCCAGATAACGTTAGACGAGCTGTTCAACGAAAAAAAAAAAGATTGAACATACATGTTGCGAGACACAATTATAAGACATACGGTGCGGTCTGGGAATGGAACACCATAGGTGTTGTAATTGTATCTTGCACCATAGTTTTTAAATATTTTCTTTTTCGTTGAACAACTTGCATTACCTTAGCTGAGGTACCCTATATATAGAAGTATAGCCAACAGTGCATAAAGCGAGGCTTGGAGATCAGCCTGGAGTCATTGTTTCGACAAGATGACTTTGTCTGCATCAGGCCCCTATATAGTTAGTTATCCATTCACTGACTCTCCTCAAACGATCGCGAAAACTCGCATGTAGCGCATTTCAATTCAATTCATTTTAATTACGCCAAATTAATTTTTATTCACGTGTACAATACGCCTTACAAATATCAACGAACTGTTTGGGCCTAATACCAAAGGCTAGTGATGAATCCAATGCAGGAATACACATGAGGCTTCCTCACATACTGTACAGATGCAATGCAATGCAGTCCAATGCAATGCAGTCCAATGCAATGCAATCAATCCAATGCAAAAATACACATCACTAGACACAGGGAGAATAATTGATTGATTGAAAACATGTTTTATCGACCACATACTGAAGGGCCGTTGATGCGGAAATGAAAGCAAATAAAACGCATTTCAAGGATAGAATTTTCTTGACACAGAGGCGAAAAGAAAAAGGAAATAGTGTGCGAAGTATCAAAGATGCATTTCAGCAGTTTAGGTAACATCCCGACGAATTACAGTATTCAGAGGCAATATTGATGTATTTCACGGATGGGAAAACTTAAAGAAATAAGTTGTTACAAGGTTACATCGACCACAGTCGAATACCTAAGCATTTGGTGTGACTAAAAAAAAAGTTACCTCGGGAGAAGCAGTCGGTCAGTTCAGTGTGTAGAGAACTTTGTACAACACTTCATTGCATTCTTAAATCTTTACCAGCTTAATTGTTTGCAAATAATCTAAATGAGTAGAAGCAATACAAATGATGATTAGCTTTAATGCATGAGTTAAATTTTACCTGAAAGTGGTCAATAACGTGCAATCAGGCTATTTCGGTAAGCTAGACTGCACTTAAATGCGCCAGACAGAGAGTGAGAGATTACAGCTGCGGCGACCGTGGGTAGAATACAACTACGCATGCATGCACAGTTCCGACTCTCAGCTTTAACCCGGAGGAAAAATGAATGTTCTCTAATGTGTCTGTCACAATAAAGTGGTGTAGATCAAAAAAAAAAAAAGGACGTTAACCAGGGGTTATCTCAGGCTGGCTACATTGTACTGGGGAGAGGGAAGATGGGTAGAAAACATGAGAAAAATAAACGAGCACGAAAGAAGGAAATGTCTAAGACTGTCAAGGTGAGCAACTGTAAGATGCAGGCTGCCAAAGTGTCGTACACTCACACACAGTCCCACTGTCACACACATACAGCGTCACGTAGTGCTACAGTGTCACTTTCGGAATGACCTAAGCAACAGGACAATGGATTTTTTTTTTTTATCTCACAATACGGCTTCATCGGCTTTACGCACAGAAACTATCGTGGTATAGACCATAGGCCAGTGCTACATTGCAGTAGGCCAGTGCTATAAGTCAGGGCGTAAGAAGCGATAACTTCGAATTAACGGCGCAGAATTATTATTTTCTCTTTAAATCTAACAACTTATTTGAAAATACTAAAGGATTGTGAAATTAGGGGCCATACCCGTTTTATATCGCAGTGAACTAAACACTTTTTTTTTAGTGACGCTGCTGTTCAGTTAGGTGATCGAGAACTGATCCTTAGCTTCGTTTTCAACAAAAAGGCCACCTACATTTGCTTCGTGACCGATATAGCTTAAAATACAGATTACTGAGACTGTGTCTCGAAGCCCTAGATTCGTCACTTATATTCATCATCCGTGACAAACAGGCGTACTAGACGCCACCACCCACATTTTCTAACTGCAATATTTCCTTCTTCTTCACCTCCCGCCCGCCAACAATAGTGGATTAGAATCAACTGTGTAAAGCATAGCACCAAGACCCGTAGCTCTAACAAACGTCTTTTCGTGCAGTGTATTGTTCAAGTGCATTGTACAAACTGTATTTTCTAACAACCTCCCTGCTGGGACTTTGTGTACGCAGTTTTTTATAAATAAATAAATAAATAAATAAATAAATAAATAAACTGGCGTCGCACTGCGTTTGGCAGGAGAGGTTGTAGTCTATAGACATCGACTGCAGTCGAATATCTAAGCATTTGGTCACACACACACAAAAAATAGTTTCTTCGAGCGAAGCAGTCGCTCAGTTCGGTGTGTATAGAAATTTGTACAACACTTAATTGGAAAGCATCGTAACCGACGCTTTCTACGCTCAAACTTTTCAAGAAATCGCAAAAAAAAAGAAAAAACGCGCAGTCGATTGGGGGGAAAAAAATATAAACGTCGAGGGTATAGCCGTTCCCACGTTGGGCGCAAGCTCCGCGGTCAAACGCGTGCTACCAAACCCGTGGCGTGATTCCGCCGAATCACAAAGCGCGCGTGCGTTCCCGTATAAGGGCGATATACACCAGGCGCCCGAAAGAGGCTGGCGCAGGATTTATGAAGCGCCGGCGAGATAGCGAGCCCAAGATGGCAGGGTCTCTTTCGCGTGCGCCAGAAACGAAGACGGAGGAAGCGCGCGACAATAAAGAAAAGATCAACTGACGTATAAGACGGAACACGCTTGACTCGCACACGGACACAAAAAGAAAGAAAGAAAGAAAGAAAGAAAGAAAGAAAGAAAGAAAGAAAGAAAGGAAGAAAGAAAGAAAGAAAGCATCACGCATAGAGGCAAGTCGCATACGCGTCGACGTTACGAAAGAAAGAAAGCCAAGCATAGAGTTTGTCGTCGTTACATAGAAGCTTCCCGCAACAGCCGTTCACGATGACGAATGATCCGTTGAAGCGCGCAGATCTCCGTTGGAGCTGCGGCCGCATGCGAGACGAGTTGTTTCACGCGAGCGCTGCTACACACATGCACGGCTCGCGTGCATGCGTCGGGTCCGGCGAGACCGACGTATCACCTCTTCAATCTTCTCCTCTTTTTCTTTTTTTTTTTCCTTCCCGTTGTTTCCTTTATCTTTTGTCGCTGCCACGCAGCCCTTGCCAGCAGCGTATTATATAATCCATGAACGCGCGCTTTCCAAATGGTGATATCGGTCGCACTGATCACTTTCCGTTTAGGCTATACGTCACGTACCAACGTCGTGATGCACCGGTAAAGGATGGCGTTTTTTCTTTTTTTTTTTTTTCTTTTTTTGCGCTTACGCCTGAGGCTCGACAGGGGAAAACCATGGAAATAGAAAATGAAATAGAAATATCAAGTAAAATAAAAGAGAGAGAAAGGGGGAAATTGTAGTGCGGAGAGCGCTCGCGTGAGCGCTTGATTCTCGTTGTTATACCTCTCACGTGATCATCATTCGTTTATTTTTTTCTCTTTCTTTCCCTTTCGCTTTCCGGGTACGCAGGCAGTGTGTGTATATATAATTGACGCGAAGAAACGTGAACGTGCGATTACGGAGTATCCTGAGCTGTCTCGCATGTGGGGTCGAGCTTAGAGATCCAGTATACCGCGGCGCGATGTTCCGGCGCCGCGTCGCTGTGCATATATACGCAGGCATCCACGAATGGCGTGCTCTCTGGATATGAGGAAGCGCCGATGCAGGCTCTCCCCCCCCCCAACACGGATCTCGCTCACAACGCCGAGTTTGAGAAAAGTGTTTGCCTGCGGAATCGGTGCACCGCTTCTTCGCGTATAGTTAATGTAATGCAGGAAAAAAAAAAAGAAAAGCTGCAAGTAGTGTGTGTGGTAGAAAGCTTAACACCGCGTAAAATGACAAACATAGAATATAGAGCTTAACGTAAAAGATCAGGTTAAGTAAAGTTTTATTTGAACACTCACAGAAACACACGCACCAATACAAACACTGTGGCGCTGTCGTCCCGGAGGAGTAAACGACAACCATTCCACTCAATGAAGATACAATGACAGCGAACGCTGACGACAGTCTAAGCTCTGAAACAAAAAGCAAAGTGCTTTCCCTGCCATTCCGTCTTCACAGAGTAAAATGGCTGTCTTTTTTTTTTTTTTTTTTTTGCGTTGCGAGTCTGGCGTCGTTGCTCGTTCGGAGCTGCCCGGGCTCGCGATGCTTTCGTTCAGCATCGCGGGAACGTTCTTCGTCGGTGGTCGTTTCGCGCCGGCGCCGTCTACATTCTCGTTACTGTTCCCTCCGGCGCTCCTCGTACGCATGTTGTTCTTCGGGTGTACGAGCTATACGTGTCCGCCCCATCGATAACGCAGCTGTCTTTAGCGCCGATACCTCTTCTGCTTATATGCTGCGATAACCTATATAACCGATAACCGATAACGGCGAGCGTTCTAATCTGTTCCCCAATTTGACATCTGCGCCGCCGCATTGCACCCGTATGAGCTTGTTAGAAATCACTAAGTCTGTTTTTGTTGTCGGACACCGAAAAAAACTACGTTCTTACCCTTGTGCCTGAGAGATCCCTGGGTCCCACGTGGGACAAGGGTAGTTCAACGGCGTGTTACAGGTTCCCGAGCCCCCAGAGGTATGTGCCATTGATCTTGGACCTTTTCTGTACTATCACGAGGATCAACCCACATGATGATTCATTTCTGTTGACGGACGCCGAAAAAACTACGGAAGGTTAGTCGTACGCAGCTTTCGCTGTAATAACAACCTAAATATATGGGCTTGACAGGCTCCACGACCCTACATGGCAGCTGGCAACATGAAAATTAACTGCAAGGAACGCAAAATGATATTGATGCGTTTCGGCACTAGAAAGGAAAGGTGGAGTAATAAGCGTTGGTGACGGGCACAGAGGGCATTACATTGCCAGACAGCAGAGAGAAATATGATGTTGTAATCAACACAATGTGAACCTGATATGGAGGCGTTCATATATATACATTGCTATACACCTACAAAGAGTCCAAACGTTGCAGTGCTTAAATTCGTTTTTAGACCGGGAGAGGCATAGCGATGATTCTCAGAGATAAAGAGCTTCTTATTATAGTTAGTACAAGAGGAGGGAAGGACCGAACAAATTACAACAGCGCGGCTTGATTTAAGTGAAAGTGTCACGTCAAGGAGGAACGTTCGGTGACTGATGACGACGACGACGACATCAATGAATACGATAATGACAACGGAAGCGATAACCACACGGCAACGACAACATGGTATGACGTCAGCGACGACGGTAGCCACGTATAAGACGTCGAGACAGACACAACAACAGCTATTTGACAACTCCAATCGCTCTTGTTCCTCTTGTTGTTTCCCGCTAAATATGATACGCATACAAACGAGTTGGGATCGGCCGCCTAGAACGACCTGCAAAGGCGCTATCTTCCGGCTAACTAATGTGTATATTACCAGCACAGTCGACCCTCGCTTTAACGAAATACCATTTTACAAATTTTCGGCGTAGCAAAGTGCTTTCAATTTCCCGACATATATTCATACAGCTAATGCGTTGGAAACCTTTAAGCGATATTGTGAATTCAATGTCTCGCCCGAATAAACCAACTTTCGAGGAGAAGTGCTGGCAATTAAATATAGGTATGCCGTGTTTCAGTTGAGGATGACGTACGGCATTGACTGGTCAGTTAAGGGTTTGGTTTGGCCCTTCAGTTGAAGAAACATAAGACACACTCCACGGGCTCACTTTATACGCTAAGTGAATGCGAAAAGTGCGTACGCCAGGAAAAGTTTATTTTGTGTGCTGCTGAATAAAATAATGTTATTTGCTTGAGTGCTACAATTATGTGTTTCTGATTTTACAGTCATAGATTTACCGAATTCATTCTGGATTCCTATATCGACTATATTAGATCGAGGCTTAACCGAATATATATACGAAAAACGCTGGAAAGTCAACAGGCACAAGCAAGAACGGAGCCACAAGAGGGAGAAAAAAGGAGGAAAGGTGCATTACTCTCGTGGAAAATGTGCTTTATAACGCCAAACTTCCTGTATAAACGACACGTCTTCTTTTTTTTTTTTTTTTTTTTTAACAAACACGCTCTTGTCTCTATGAGCGTGACCCATGGGCTGCTATATAGCAACAACAAATCACTGTCATCCGTCTGCCCAGACCAAGAACAAGAAGAAGAGACAGAAGAAGTTGCCTTACATTGCGCCTTCGCGTACGGGTATACAGTTTCACCCGAGACCTGGCATTTCCGGAGCGTTGTCTGCATGCTGACGGGAACCACGGAAGGAACAACGGGTCTGCGTCATGACCAGCCGGATGACGTCGTACCTGACGCAGAACAGCGAGGAGCAGGTCGCGGCGACTCTCATCATCAACCCGCAGCGCTTCCAAAAGGCGCTCGAGGACCAGGTGGCGTATACATTGGCCAATCACATTGCTCGCGACATTACTGTTCTCCGAGATTAGCGTTACCGAAGTCGCTGGCGAGACCTACAGCTCATTTCTTTGTTTTGCCTCGTGGTTAGGCCCCATTTGGCAATACTGGCCTAAAGCGTGTGCAAGGTGAGCCTTGCCGGCTGATTAAGAAGCTTCAGAAGCCTTATACATAATGGGTTCGATAATTCGTAGCATCGTACGCGCTGCCATATGATATTTGGATACATATCTCAGCCTTTGCGAGTTCGCGTTACCACATCCCTATATGGTGGCTCAGTGGCTATGGAACCCGCACCACGCGGTCGCGGGCTCGACCCCATGCTGCGCGGCGATCAAATTTCCTGTGGGGCGGTATGGAAAAACACTCCTGCGTCGTGCTTTTGTACGCCGTGAAAAGAATACGAGGCGGTCGACATTAGCCCGAGGCACTCCACCGTGGCCTGCCTCATAACCCATTGTGCCAGTTTCGGAACGTTGAATTCTACAAATTTTAACTATAATCAGTAATTAGTAGTTAATATTTCTTCCTCTTGCACATATCAGCTACGCCATTTTTTTCTCTCCAAACCACATCAATATTCCCGGTCTCTCGGCGTTAGGCCTTTCCGTTTTTTGGTCCATCGGCCGTCTTTATAGTTCCAATTGCCCAACGTCTTCTCAAGCGCCTTCTGTCACCTATGATTAATCGACCTGTAGATAAGTGTATCCTTGCACCGATTCTAGTGGCTCACGAATTCGCGTTTTCTTGAATAGGCTATTGAACATAACCTCTATCTTCTGCATATTAATGTTCAACCTTACTCTTTGTCGGCTACTAAAGTCCTCAATAATTTGTTGCAAGCGATCTGTAGCGTTGCTGAACAGGACACTTTGATCTGCAAACCGAAGGTTGTTGAGATATTCGCTGTTGAACCTCCTAATCCTTTCCAGTTTTATAGCTTGGATATTCTACATGCAGTAAATAGCATTGGAGAGATTGTCTCGTCGCCTGACTACTTTCTTGATAAGTATTTTTCCACTTTTCTTGTCGATAATTAGGGTAGCTGCGGAGTCCTTGTAGATATTTGCCAAGGTATACATATATATAGCCATGTATGCTCCCTGTACGCCTTGATTACGCAATGCCTGCATGATTTCTGGTATCTCTACCAAATCTAAAGCATTTTCGTAATGTGTAAAAGTCATATATAGAGAGGTTGCTGGTACTCCGCAGATTTCTCTATTACCCGATTGATGACATGGATGTGACCATTGTAGAATACCTGTTTCTGAAGACAGCCTATGTTCTGTGGGTTGACTGAAGTCAGGTTCTGGCCTGATTCCGCTGGAAATTACCGTTGTTAGTACTTTGTACCACACTGAAAGAAAGCTAATGGGGCTACAATTCTTATATTCTCTGACGTCTTCCTGTTTCTGGAACAGTATAATGTCGGCATTCTTCCAACTTGGTGGCGTTTAAAGGGGTGCGTTTAATCATTGGGCAGGTAGCGTCAAGCGTACAACCGAGAAGTCAGGCGACGCAGAGCAGGAGTCGCTGGGTGGCCGAGTGGCTCTCTCTCTCTCTCTCTCTCGTGCCAAGCAGTGGCGATTCGGCTGGCTCACTGGTTGCACTGCAGTCATATCGAACAGTCAGGCTCGCCTTGTCCGTGTGCTCTTTTGCTTCCTTACAATTACCCTCGGTGCAAAAGAGGAGCCATCCTGGCGACTTACGACGTGGAGTCGAGCGTGTCATAGTATTGTTTCAGGCGGTGAACGCGAACAACAACTCGACCAAGGCGGCGCCTGTCAGATGTCGGTGTAAGCGGTACTACGACACAGTTGACCGGAGAGGTGCGTTCGACGACGCGGTAGGGTTCATCATACTTCGAGAAAAGTTTTGTCGAAAGTCCAGGCATGGCACAAGACACGGACCACATTATTATTATTAATATTATTTTATTGATAATGGGTGACTTGAACATAAACATGCTAGGGGACGACACGAATGCACGAGGTTTGAAGGGCATAATAAACTTGTATGCCCGTGAAAACTTTAGCAATTTCGCCACATGCATTGCGGCGGATAGTGCGACGAGCACGCCCCGGCCAAATGATTTTGCTACCCTTTTGTCTTTGGAAATCAGTGATCACCTACGTACCCTTTCTTTTTACCGATGACAAAAAAAAAAGTATCGGGAGCACAACTCTCATTCTCTAGCAACCTCCCGCTTTGGTGTTGATAAAACAAACCGGCAATCGATGATAACGCAAAGCGATGTAGATAAAGCATATAACCTTTCTTGATGCCAAGTTAATGCACTGCTATGAGCTGGCATTTCCTATCAAGGTTAGAAGTAAACGCTCCAAGAACAAGATCAGGGTACCGTGGATGACACATCTACTCTGAAATAGATCGCGGTCAAAAATTAAGATGTATCATTTTTTGTTAGGACACGTGATGTGCAGAAACTAGCTGAGCTTAAGAAATACTGAAACAAGCTTAATGCTGAAACCTAAACGTTCCACAATAAAATGCTATGACAACTTATTTTCTCTGCTATTAAGCGACACAAGAAAATTCTGGCAGGCAATTAATAATATCTCCCGGAAAAGAATCACGCCGCGAGCATGGTTGTTTCTTCAGCTCAAAGTATATTATGCCCAGAGGCAAAGCAAGTGGCTTCTAAGCTAAATCGTCAATTCATATACATAGTGGAGAATACACGCCTTCTGTTCACAACGAGCACGCAAGGGTATGCGCGCCTAAACAAAACACTACTGTTAATTCCATTCTACTGTCGCCGACTACAGAATACGAGGTATCGAATATTATACGTAACCTAAATAATAACAGTGCTGCAGGCTACAACGGTTATCAAACGAATTTCTCTAAAGCATGTGACGGATATAATTTTCAGCCTCCTAGCTCATATTGCTAATTGTATGCTGCAGTCATAAAAAAAAATGTCGTATCTGTTAATGCCTAATTTCACGCAATTTGCTCTTAGTATAACTGCGTTTTCACCGTCGCTAAAATTAAATTTAACCTTTATTCACAACACGTACGAAATTCGTCTTGAAGCCTTCCGTGGCAAGAAAGCTGCAAGCATACAGCTCAATGAAAGCAAGCGGTCCGGTAACCGGCAAGTGCGACAACCAGGAAAGTGTTGTCCGCCCTAGTGATACATAGTACACGCATACATCTCTACATTAACACCGATATATACACATACACATGTGCAAGTACACACTTTTGCATACGCGTATGCCTTAATAAGCACGCACATAAAGATACATATAAACACCAACGTGACAACATCAACCCTTGCACTGTCCAGGTGCAGCGCGGCCACGAGGGCGAGGCCCGCCTGCGGAGTCAGCGGTACTACTGCGCCTGCGGTACGGTCGCCATCGCGCTCTTCGTCATCCTGCTTACCTACGTGGCCTTCGCGGTACTCGCCGACGAGAGCCCCCAGCTGGAAACTATCGTCATCAGCGTGACGCCCAGTAAGTCCACACTATCTATCTATCTATCTATCTATCTATCTATCTATCTATCTATCTATCTATCTATCTATCTATCTATCTATCTATCTATCTATCTATCTATCTATCTGTCTGTCTGTCTGTCTGTCTGTCTGTCTGTCTGTGTCTGTCTGTGTCTGTCTGTCTGTCTGTCTGTGTCTGTCTGTCTGTCTGTCTGTGTCTGTCTGTCTGTCTGTGTCTGTCTGTGTCTGTCTGTGTCTGTCTGTCTGTCTGTCTGTCTGTCTGTCTGTCTGTATCTGTATCTCTATCTCTATCACTTTCTTGTTGAAGCAGAGTTAGATTAATGACGTTCGTTGGCGCAATCTTCGTCACCAACGTCAACAAGGCTGTCCTGGTGCTAACACATAAGACTGCCAGGAGGTGCGCAGTGAGATCGAAATAAGCAGAAATACAGAGAGATGTCAAACATACGCAAGTAATTTATTCGTTGGAGTGAATTTTTTATATGGGGTAAGTGAAAACAAACGTGTTGTGTATAGAAAGGGAATGATGTGAACGAGGTGATGTTGTTGTACATCAAATTATTCCGAAGATACAGAAAACATAACCAAAAGGAAAGTCATCCATGATAGATGCTGATACGGATTACCAATGCCATAAATGTCTTGGACCATCAATCTCATCCTAATTCATCATAATAACCACAATAGCGATAATCGAAATAAAGGCGCTGGTCTTTTCTTTATCTATTCCAGCACGCTTAAAGGGCACTGAGCCCCGTTAAACAGTTTGCTGACAAGTACTGTGCTTATCCGTAGCGCCCTCTCTCCGCAGTCTTCAACGCTACGCCAAGACCACACATGGCAGCTGGCCAGGAGGAGTGGGTGCATACAGTGACAGAGCAGGTGGAAGACTCCCCGACCGAAGCCACCGAGAGCAGTGAAGTGGAGCTTCTCAAGGGACTCGAGTACTTTTGCGGCACGCAGGAATGTTCCAGATACGCAGCTTTCATCCAAGACCAGCTCGATTCGAGCTACGACCCTTGCCGGAACCTGTACGACCACGTCTGCTCGCGCTGGCAACGCGAGCACCAGGACTACGCCTCCCAGGAGGCGCGCTGCGGCACCTACACCGTGGACGATGCAATCTCGTTCGATTTCCGCGACAAACTCGTGCGTCTGCTGCTGAGCGAGGATTGCCCGTACCCGAAAGTCCGTCGCTTCTTCGCGGCCTGCGCCCACGGTAACCTGACCACCAGGGCAGAACTGGAAGGCGTGATGGCGTACCTGAGACTTCGGACATACTCAGTGGACGCCCTGGCGACAGCGATTGCCCAGATGGCTCGTCTTGGCGTGTCGCCGTTCTTCGATATTTCTGTCACCGAGGTGTCGTCCGGTGTAATCCGCATTGAACTGGTGCCAGGCAAGGCAAATGGTCCCGTCCAGGGCGCGACCACTACCTCCGCAGATGGCAAGACTACCCCCTTTACCCCTTCCTCGCCACCTGGGGCACGCAAGCGAGGAAATACGAACGTGCCCACGCTCGGTGCAGACGCGAAAGAGGCAGAAGGCGAGTTTCTCGCAACCCTTGAACGAAAATTGTGTCTGGAGGTTGCGCAAGCAGTAGGCGGTAGGGTGAAGAACTGCACGCTTTCGAGCAACTCCAGGGTGAGCCCGCCCTGGGACTACGAATGGTACAAGACGATCGGCATGTCACAATTGGCTCGCGAGGCGGAGAAACTTCTTTCCGCTGCCTGGCTGAGCCTCCGCAGGTCAGATGTCGGCGAAGGCTCCTCGTGGCACGATCCGAAGCGCTTGAACGCGTGCCTGACGCTGATAGCCCGACACGATCCTTACGCTCTTTCGTACTTGGTCGGCACTGACGAACTGCCCGTGAGGTTGGCGCGCAGCGCCCACTATCATCTCTTAGCCCTTCAGAACATGATCGCTCAAAAGCTCGGAAACCGGACCGGCATATCCCTTTCGCTTGGCCACCGCACAACCTTGCAGTTTGACTCGGTCTCGTCGGAGTATCAGACCGATATCTACGGTAATGTGTCAGACGTCCCTAGTCTTCTGAGGTTTCTCAGAAACTCTACGTGGAAGCGTTGGACAGGAGAAGTCGACGCTCCACCGGATGCCTTTGCACCTTCTCCGTTCTATTCCAAAGCCGAAGGTGGCGCTATCGTGGTACCCCTCACGCTGCTGAACGCGACGGCTTTGGAAGATCCCTGGCTCGCGTACTTGTCGCTTGCGAGAATCGCGCCGCGTGTCGTCAGAACCATCTTCAGCGGCTCTCGAGAACTCGCCGAAAGCTTGAACCGGACTCGACTGGCGAAATGCGTGCCATCTTTGTCGTCGTCGTCGTCTCCACGTCGACCGTCCTCGAAGTCCACCTCTTCCGAATCTGCAGGCGGTGCCGGCAAGGACCACGACGTCTTGACGGAGCTGGCGAGTTTCTACGCGGCGTTTCACTTCTACCGACACTACGTCGGCGTCGGCTTAGCCGTCCCTGGAACGGAGCTGAGCGGCGACAAGCTCTTTCTTCTTTACTACGTCTACAACATGTGCGAAGCCGTCACCGTGGGACTCGATGCCGAGGCTGCAGCCGCTGTGCGCATGCGCCGAGAGAGAGTTCGCACGCTGGCAAAATTGTTTGTGACCATCCTGTTCCCAGCCTGCGAAGTTCCCGTAGAACTCGCGGACTGTGACACGGAAAGTGAAGACATGTTTCTGCCAACGAACGAAGTTCCTCGTTTCGTTAGCGCTCACTAAGGTTATATATGTATAAATAAATAGCTTTAATTCGTGCTGTTTTATATGCTTTCTCTCTTCCTTCCTTCCTTTTTTTTTTTTTTGTTTCGCTTCAGTTGTATTTCTTATCGCCACCCTATAAGCCGCTGCGCAATACTCTAAAATCACAGCGTGATGCGGCTGCTTCCTCGTAGCTACAGCCAACAGTTGTACGCCATCGCCTCGTCCCTTTTCCGAGATCACTTAGTCAACTGTTGAGTACCATTGATTCTTTAAAACCTCTTTCGAGAGGTCTGCTATTGCACGCACGTAAAGCTGTCGACAAAGAAAACAATGTGGGAAGCTCTTTGACAGCATTAATATACAGCTCGCTGCAAGTAATAGAGCCCTCCTATAATAAGGAGTATACAGAATTTTGGGCTAGTTGTGGTTCGTTGCAGTAGTAGAGGTCATATAGCTCTGCCCTGACACGTACAATAAACACGATAGGACATGCGCTATCAGAAGGGCATGGCAGTTATATCGACAAGCCGAACAAAAGTAGAAATCATCGCACTTGGAAACCAGCACTTTACAGATAGGCGATTTCTCTTCCGCTGAGAGCGATCCACAGTGCGCTGACGCAGTTAGCACTCTCCTTCGTCATCAAGCTCGCTTCGACCCTTTTCCGCGTATCCTTACCGTATTTCTACGCATGACGGAACATTCCTTAAACAGTGGTTCCCACCCACAATCATCACAGTGCAACGGAACGTGCCTATGTCGAGAACCGTTCAGTTTTTGCCTATGCTCCGTTCTCTGTCATTGACGCATCTACCGGTCTCGCCCTGTATGTATACTTTGCCGCACCACAATCGGAAGAGAAACGACTCCTTGTGCGCAGGGCACAAAAGACCACTGGTGCGTGTTCGCGCATCCTCGGCGGGTCTTTCCAAATGGATCGGTAGCCTTACGTGTGCTAGATAGTTTTTGTGCAGCTGAAAATATACGACGTCCACTTCCACCTCACGGGCCACTTTCCTTGAACCACGTGACACTCGATGCATGTAAGGCACAACTATATACCCTTCTTTCTACTTTCACGAATGTGCTCGTACGTGCCACCCGGTACACTGTAAAATAATTTACACCCTAAAAAGTGAAAAAGGGTGTAAATATTTCTATAACTCACATCCTTAGGGTGTTATCTATATAAAGGACACCCTAAGGGTGTGAGTTATAGACAGATTTACACCCTTTTTCACTTTTTAGGGTGTAAATTATTTTACAGTGTACCCTTAGCCTTTTCAGCGCATTTTCCGCCACTGACAGAAGTATGTGGATAGGGTAACCCGCGTCCCACAGCCGCTCTTCTTGTCTTGAAACACTCGCGGGCATCTGATGAGGGCATGATTTGCGGAGCGCATTCACAAAACACAGGTTTGTGATTGCTCGCCTCACCAGATTCGAATGTGACGAAGCATGGGGAAGCAGCATCCGCAGTGGACATAAAAATAGGCTGCTGCTGCTGATAATAATGATGATGCTGACGATGATAATACAATTTTAAGATGCTCTTCAACGCCGGCGTGGCTACGCATACATGCCTAACTTGAGTCGCCGCGATCGCAGAATTTGATCGTCACGAGCCTTCGCGTCAATGTTCATTCACCACTGAAATAGAAAAGGGTCCCATCACCGGGAATATCGCGGTAAGGAGATTCGCGGTAACATAACCCGTACGCTGTACCAACAGGAAAGAAAATACCTCACGATTCCTGCCAATGTTGAAGTCAGAACCTCACCCACGGCTTTGCGGTGGAGTTCGTGTTGGAATAAATTCCCTCACAGAACATTCTTTTTTTTTTTTTTGAGTGGAGCGGAGCGGAGGAACAAACAAATTTATGCATACTTGAAACTGCAAAGATGTTCTTACAGCCGGGCTTGTCGGCATGACAACATGATACGGCAAGCAGCTCAAAGACGGCGCAAATACTGAAAATGAACTATACACACTGGGCGCAATAAATATTACTTGGAAGCCTAAAGAAAGGGGGGCGGGGACGGGGGGCAATAAAAAAATATAAACAGGAGGGAGCATATCGCGACAATACTGAAGCCTGCTCGCAAAATAGAGGAATGACTGTAATAGCATCTATGCACGGGAAGGCAATCTGTTGTTACTGTTGTCACCACGCACGGCTGCACTATGGCTCGTCCTGTGGTTACTACGACACTCTGCGCGCGCTACACTACAATTAGTGCTGCCATGGTTAGTTAGTGCTGCTGGTAGTTAGTGCTGCCATGGCAACGACAGCAACATTTGTAGGCACTGAGGTCGGTAACTAAACACATAAAATAAAGCGAGTAGAATCCAAGCGGCAAATGGCAAGGGAAAGCGGTGGCCAGCGGCACTGAAACATACATCGTATATGCCACGAACCAAGCCCCCATGTATACGGCGTGCTTTTCCCGAGATTAAACGCGCGATGTACGCATTTCCCGTGATTTCCGAAGCGAAAATCGGTAGAGAACGGCGTCAGGGGAGGTTTCCCTGCTAAGGCTGCCTAAACGCCATGGTGCCCCTTCAGTGTCATTGCCAAGCCTTCTTTGCACTTGCGTGGTGCGTGGACGCGTTACTTATGCGCCTATAGTGTGTCCGTGCGCACATCGCGTACTGGAGAATGTGTATAGAAAGAAGAAGTAGAGAACTCTTTAATAAAATGCATAGAATTCGACCGGCGTTACGTAAGCGCTGACATGCTACTCCGCATAGAACAACGGATGGGGGACAAGAAGGCTCAGAAGGGGGAATGCTGGAAAAGGAGAAAAAACAACAACAACAGAAAACAAGAAAGGAAAATATATAATCATGGTATGTACAGGTGAGACAAGCGTGATGTTACCGGTGTACAGAGCCTGTAGCTTGTCAATCAAGACAATGTCGAAGGAATGAAAAAAATAAAAAGCTTGACGTAGCTTTGAAGGAGTTCATTGTTATATTGCATTGTCGCGTGTCATTTACGTCTCCCCTTCCCTTTACCTCAGGGAGCCGTAGAAGGCTAGAGACACGCTGTTGCAGTCGGCCTCTAAAAGATTTTACCATCGTTAAGACCTCCGTCCTCCTCTGCGCCAGTTGCCGCATGCGTGCCGTGCACATCTTGCAGGCCGGCCGCTGAAAACATGTTGCAGCGATAAGCCAGGATGTCCGGCCGATGTAACTCACAAGAGATGGGAAGTGAAGACGAGGGGGAAAAAATGAAAGTGGGCTAGTGAGAGGATGGCGAAGGTTGGGCGAGAGCGAAGGGGGGAGAGAGGCGAAGGGACGCAGTTGCCATGGCGATGAGTGGATTTGCGCCATCTTCTCGAGCCCGGCCGTATCGACCTCCGGGTTCGTGGGCGAGAAGCGAAGAAGCCGCGGTGGCGTGGAGAGCGATCGCGGGGAGCAGTTGCAGGAGACGCAGCGCCTCGCCGCCGTTCTCTCGAGCTCGGCTCGGGATACTGCGGAGCTGGCACGCTGGGATACTGTAGAGACGGAGGGAGGGGGTGTGGAGCGGGTACAATATACACGCGGCAAACAGGGCGCTGCGGAGGAATCCACGGCGCATGCGCTCCGGTTGTTGAAGCACCTCCTCGATACGGGGTCACAGGGGAGAAAAGAACCCTGCTTCGCTTACGGAGGTGTGCCACCAGCGGCGTTGTTACGGAGCGGACGTCGCTCGGCTCTCACTGTCGGTTTCGAAAATGCTCCCCGCAGAACCGCTCCCAACCCCCTCCTCGGACGACAGAACCGACAAAATGTTCTTGTGTTAGCTGAAATAACTCAACCGAGGTCAACCTTACCTAACCTGACACGACCTTGGGTTAATTCGGAGTCCTCCGTTACGGCGTCCCTCCCAGTGCCACCATCGCACGGGAAGTACGATGGGTATGAGAGCCGCCGGCTTCAATCCGACAAACCTAAGCTATAGCCTATAGCTACCTTGGCCTAAGGTAACTGAATATTACCATACACAACGCAACCCAACCTGGCCAGGGTCCCACTCTCAAATGTACTGTATTATTTGGGAGTTGGTTTATAAACGACCTATTCAATGCATCTTCTGACTCATCTTCCTTGTCTTTCTTTAATGTCGGGCTTACCTGAATGAAGTATATAAGCCTTTCGGCCTGCCTCTCATCTACCCCGCCTATCGTTCATATCTCTCTCTCTCTCTCTCTCTCTCTCTCTCTCTCTCTCTCTGTTTAACGACATATTGTTGCATTCGAGGAAACGCTCGGGTTTGCCGCCTCTCCAGTGAAAGCACACGCACTTGCCTCCCCGCCAAGTTCTCCCGAAACGAAGCCACGGAGCTCGCCGTGCGGAGATCGACCGGAGGCGCTGCCATGGCTAAAACAATCCGACTCAGCGAGACGTCGACGTCAAGAAACTACTGCTTATAAGATGTGATAAGGAAAGAGGGTGAGAGACAAAATAAAGCAGCACCAATAAGCGCGTTATAGGAGCGGCTTTCTGCCGCCGAGCGAAGTCGGCGCAAGGAGCGATCGATCAGAGGCGGTGAAAGTGTGGACTCTAGGGAACCGTATGGGAAAAAAAATTATGAAAATAATAAAGAGGGTAGCAGAGCAGTGTTTTCATATAGTTCGGGCGTAACACTCAAATCAGGGGTGGGGCAGGGGGGGGGGGGGGGGGCATATATACTATATATGCGCGAGACGAAATTGATGGTTGACGTGAGATCGGCGCCGACCGGCCGCAATGCTATGTGTATATGTATTGTGAGAATTTGGGGAAGTGGCCTCAGCTCGCGCGCAGCGGCGCTAGGGGCTGACGCGGCCCTGTGGCTCGCTAAGCTCGAACCCGCGGTGGTCAGTACTCCTGTGAGACACGAAGACCCCGCAATATTGTGTACTTCAGTCGCCATGGCGACACACGTCAGGAGGTGCTGCTTAGCTCGTTAAACTGAACAAATGAGCCACAGCGACCAGTGAGTGCTTTGTTCACCGAAACTTGTCATGAACAGAAGTTCGGTTTTCGTGGCCCCAGCCTTTTGCTTTTCACACAGGAACGGTCGGCGACGCTATCCTGCAATGCGGTGCACCACCATGCCTCCTCGCCATGGTGAGGAGGCACTTTCATTACTTCACTAAGTTGTGTGCGACTGTCCTTGCTGTAGTGTGCAGTGTGCAGCATTGCCAGAGGAAACCACTTCGAAATGCCCACCTCGTATAAGTCATCGCAGCAGAGGGTAACAAAGGCACTGATGCAGTTCTTAGGAACAAACCTGCACCGACGGCTGCAGCAGCCTGAATTGGTGTTAATTTACCGCGCTGCAAACGATCTATATAGTGTTGCGATGGTATATCTCGCTCTCAACCTTTACTTTATTCTGATATTTAAACTCCCCCTCCTCCGTTCCTCAGTGTAGAGTAACAAAATCCGATCAGTCCCCTAAGAACCCATCCCATTTATTATAGGGAATGCTTATCAAATTTTTTTTAATTGTCTAGAGAATGTTGGAATGATTGCAATGCTTACGAGATTGATTGCTTTTGACATGGCGAGAAAATTAAGACGTTACCATTACCATCACTGCTATCATTTTAATGCCAAACTGCGCGACGGAATAGAATGGATAATTCCTTTATCATGCCAGTTGGTGACGCTGGCTTATGTTAGAAGAAAGGAGGAGTAACAAAAACGGGATAATAAATCGTTTCCAGGATTCCTGCTTCGCCAGCGAACCACGAATGTATCTCCAAGCGATTCAGAAGGCGCTATTAAGTTTTTTTTCTACAATTAGCAGCATATAGCTGCGCGATCGCCTTTAATGACGTGACACTTTCCTTGCGCACGCATGTGTTCGGGGATATTTTCTCTTTCTCCCAACTTCTTCCATTCCCTGTGTGTAGGGTAGTCAATCAGCCACTTTTCCCACCCTGTCTTCCATTCCTCAGATTCTGTCACTGTTACAGCGATTTTCACTTCACTTTTTCTCGAGTTAGCTGACACCATACTATGCCTGTAAGTTTCCTGATATCACGCCATCTCGTCGCCTGCTCACCTTGGTTGGTTTTTTTCCTAACATTTTGGCCTATTCTGTGGCTCTATACGAGGGCCGTTTAAAAAGTTCGCATTATCGGTACCATGCATTTGGTACAGGCGTACGCGATACGCATGAATGTGAGTGCACGTCACCCAGTTTGGTGCAATATAAACATTTTCTTCTAAATAGTACCGCGGAACAACACAAACTACGACATCATATTAAGAATGGCAGCGTCTATGGGAAACGTTGGTTACAGGCGCTACGCATTACAGGTATATGCACCCGGCATACACTGCGTGCGTGTAGAGCAAGTAGCTATTTGGTGCAAGAGGTTAAAGCAGACAATGACGGTGAAATCTTGACTCTTGTATGTCACACTGCATCTGACTTTAACCTTGACCTTCTATCCTACCTTAGAAAGAACTGCCTTCAAGTTCACTGATGGAGCACAGCCCTATATTGTGCAACACCCTGAGCATTCGGCAAATGTACATACCACAGGGGAAAAGATTTCAACCATGACTCATCTTGGGAGGGAACACGCTGTGGCCATTCTAACTTCCGCTAGAGCAGATGTGAGCGAATGCAACAGCTACAAAGGTGCTTCGTCATTTATATTAATCTAAACATTTAATGTATCTTTATTAGGTAAGAATAAATGGTCCTGTGTAGGCTCCAGATGGTTCTTTTAACGAAACATCCAAACTATTGTGTGTGTGTGATTGTGTGTTCTTCTGGCGTGCTTTGTTAGGTGTGTGTGCAGGTGTGTGTGCAGGTGTGATGGTGTGTGTGCAGGGCAACATGGCTTCTGTGTGATGTAGAAACTCGCGGTAAACGGAAAATAGTGAACGTTATCTCATCTATAATACGTAGCACGCAAGAGGACAGGAGCACTTCAAGTGCAATAAATCATTAATTGAACTCAGCCGTATAAAACCGCGGCATATGGACAACTAGATCTAATAAGGAAAACTGAACACAAGTCAATCGTCATCTGCACGCAAACCGGCGAAAGGGAGGTCACGTGTCACGGAGAGCCATTCGCGGCATTTTCAGTCCCGTTCTCGTACCTCATCGCGACCGTTGCTGCCTCCACATCACAATTAGTGAACTGAACGCCGGATACCTTGCATCCAGGCAATAGAACTTTAGCGAGCAGGTTGCTTATCTTGGGAAAAAATTTTCGACGCGACGACGACGCGTCGGACGGCGTGGTGTACCGCGCGACTTCTCGATTTTGAACTTTCCTCACCGAAAGTACCTCGCACTCGTTGAAAACGTAGGAAAAGAGAAAAAACGAGTCCCCGTCCAAGTCGGTGCCGGGTACGGCTTCCGTACGCCCGCCGACTTTGGAACGGTAAACGTCCAGGGCCGCGTGGAACGCTGCGAGTTCTAGCGCTCCCAAGTACGCCTCAATTCGCCGACGTGGATCGACGCTGTCGTCTTCGTCCGGAAGCGAAAAATACTTCGACGCGCATTGCCCGAACGACGATGACATCAGCTCCTCGGAAAAGTTACGCCGGAACACTGCCCAGAGAACTCTAGGCGCGTACCTGACCGCGGCAAGAAGTCTAAGCCAAGGGTCTTTCAACGCCGTCAGGTTGAACACCGGCTCGGGAACTGCGATCACGGACGGTGCGGCCTCAAATGTATCCGCCGCTGTACCGAATGCGCTGCCCCTCCTGTTAACCTGCGTTCCCAGCCAAAGCTTCCACGTGGAGTTGCTGAGAAACCGGAGCATCCTGGAACCTTGGAGTTCGTCGCCGTACAGTTCGGCTTGATGCGTCGACAGAGTCGTAAAGTTCTCAAACTCGGCCGGCAGTCCGTACGACGTGGACAAGTCGCCGAAGAAAGCAAACTTTCGAGCGACCACTTTCATCATTTTGCGAAGGGACTCCTTCGCGCGTTCTTCGAGCCGAGAGGCCTCGGTGGTGATGGCGCTCCAGTAGGACAGTAGGTAAGGGTCGTGTCCTGCCATGAGGTTCAAGCAGGCGTCGCGAAGATTCGTTTCCGCCCTCCAGCGGCGGTGACCAGCCGAATCGATCACGGAAGGAGACCCGGCGCCATCCTCGTCAAAGGTCGTCGACTCTCCCAGCACCAGCGGACCCAACTCTCGGTCGACGGCCAGGGTCAACAGTTCCACGCCCGTCGACTTGTACCAGCCGTAGTTCCAGGCTGGATGCATCGCCGATTCCGCATCGAACGAGCACTTCTTGTCGGCGCTAGGGACGCTGCGTACGATCTCGGCGCATATGATTCTCCCCAAGAGCCTCAGGAACAGCGTCTGCTCCGTGTCGTTCGAGTTGGTCGAGTTTGCGGCGATTCCAAACACCTTGAGCACGCTCCGTCTTTTACTCGACGCGTAAGAACCGAGCCAGTCACTGGCGGGACCTTCGCGCGAACCGGAAGCAGCTGGTCTGAAGAGCCTCACGCGAAAGGTATCCGGGTAGCCGGTCACCGAGACGTCGAAGAACGGCGAGAAGCCCATCCTGGCCAGCCTGACGATCGTCGTCGCCAGAGCGACCACGGAAGGCGAGCTTCCCAGTTCCAGGAGGGCTTTGATCTCTTCGACCTCGTACCGAGACGTCAACTGGCTGCGAGTGCACTGGAGGAAGAAGCTACGCAGTTTTCTGAACGGCCGCTTCGGGTCGTCCACGGACAGGCGACGAACTAGCTTGCGCCTGTGGCTGTCCAAGATGGCGTCGTCGATGGAGTAGCTACCGCGACGCCTGGCGGAGGGTGACTTGGCGTGTTTCTCTCGCCACCGCGTGCACACGTGGTCGTATAGGCTCTCGCAGGGGCCGAACGTAGGGTCCAGCTGCTGTTCCAGGAAGGCGGCAGTCCTCTGGCACTCGGCTGTGTCGCAGAATGAACTGGTGCTGTTCTGGTTCGTCTCGTCGGCCACCGATTTCTCCTCGTCGAAGCTGCCGACGTTAAACAAAAAGTAAGACAACAGTTTTCATGAGGCTCTTGCATGACTGGTCCGTCTACGTAAAATTCCAATTGTACATGACGGTATACAATCGCTGCTAAGCCGCTATCGACGAATAAACGCTATCCGCATTAAAATTCTGTTCCCCGACAGACTGAACATTTCGTACTAGGCATTAAAAAAACTTTTCACTGAGTTGCCTTCTCCACACTGTCCGACAACTTGAAGACGACCGACCACCAAGCTCATATAGACTCTTCTATGCATCGCTTTGAGGAGGCATCGAAAAAGAATATATTTAGTGGTTCCATATAGAAACCCAGAGGGCCTACATCAGGAACAGCGTCAGCTGTAAGACAATATACACAAAGGCTCGCGACTATTTCAAAGCGGCATCTTTTGCTCAAGCCGAAGTCCTCGCATGGGATGCTCAAGCCCGCAAGCGTTTTGATGAAGACCGTAAGAAGCCTACCCACTAGTTCATCTAGCGCCCACCTGTATACATACATACATACATACATACATACATACATACATACATACATACATACATACATACTCTCTCTCTCTCTCTCTCTCTCTATATATATATATATATATATATATATATATACGAATGTTTCAATGAGAATGAGGTAATTATGCGTGTGCTTTATTTGAAAAACGACAAAACCCAGGCTTCGAAGACGCGTACACAAGAGGAGAGAATTACAGAACTACACACACACAGGGTGTCCTTGTGCATTTATCCTCTCTCACTCAGTGTATGTGGTTGTGAAATTCTGTCCTCTTACCCAGCGTATATGATTGTGCAATTCTGTTCTCTACTGTATATACGCGTCTTCGAAAGCTGGGTATTGTTTTCTTTTTTAAGCTATTTACCAACAGGCCCAGCGCCAAACTGTTTACGTGCTTTAAATTTCGCTATAGCCCAATTTTACTGCTCGCCGCATGGGCTATCTGCAGCAAACACTAAAAAAAAGTTCATGGATTGTATACGTGCTATAGAGCCAATATCTTATCGCCAGACATGCCGTAGTGCAAGGCTGCGGAATAATTTTGACTACCTGGGGGTTCTTCTACGTTCACCCAATGCACGGTATACACGAGCGCTTTTGCATTCCGTCACCAGCGAAATGCAGCCGCCGCGGCGGGGATCGAACCTACGACTTGGAACCGACGACACCGGGCCTGCGATGAACGTGAATTCAAAAGCGAACTGAAATAACTTATCAGAAAACCTGTCGCGAGTAATGACATGAAAGTGTGACGTGTAATCGCTCTTGCATATATGCACCCTTAAAAATGTTTGCAGCCTTCGGGGCTCATCTTGTCGCACAACGATAATCGTCGTCTGCCTTACTTGAGTTTTCTTTCTTGAAAAAAATCTGGGCTCGCTACTTTCCTGTCGAGAATGCTACGTCACGCTGATAACGCGCATGCCGTTCGCGACCATGCAGGAGATACCGGGCCCGCAGCGTTAAAAAAAGGAAACGCAAACAAAGCAGACGACGATTATTGTTGTGGGACAAAATACTCCGCAAAGGGTGCAAATTTTTTTTAAGAGTGCATGCGCTACGTATTCCACACCGTTGTGGGTACGTAAATGGCGTTTGGTTTCTTTATGACTAACTACATGCACTATTAATAAAGTTTACACCCTTTGGGGATTATTTTGTCCCGCAACAATAATCGTCAGCTGTCCCGCATTTCCTTTCTTTGCCGCCCATCGCAGATAATTACCGAAATTATCGCTGACATGTTCCTTCCTGCCAATGTCTGCAGCTATATGTAGTCCATCTCACAAGTCGTTCGCAGAACTGTGGAAGCTGCAAGGACTCCTTAGCGACTATAGAAAGATCCAATGCCCCTTGAGACATGTTAATCCACGCCATGTCGTCTGTTCGGCGGCTGCTGAATTGGCGCTATACACGAGGTGAATGCGCAAAGGTATATGTCATGTATACATAACATATACCTTTGACATATACATGACATATACAAAGGTATATGTCATGTATACATTACATATACCATCGCGCATGCACCTCGTGTATATATACAGCAAATTCAGCGATATATCGCTGAAAAGTATATCATGTATACCAACAAACAACGAAACTCTATCATTCTGCCATTAAGTTACAATCGGAACTATAGCCCGCTATGCAGGTGTGCTTTGTAGCTTCAGCAGCGCTGCAAACGTCTTGCGAGAGGGGGGCGTAGTTGTGATGTCGCTGTCGCCGAGTGTCATGTCGCGGCGGGTACGCCGGTCAGCGAACAATTTTTTTTATGGTGACACTTCAAAAGAAACGGGGTGTTATTTCGCACATTGTCCTATTCCGCCACATTAATTGTCTGATTCGTCATATTGTCAGCTCTGATTGGCCCAGTGGGCTGCTAATATATTACGGCGCCTCCGATGCCGGCCAAAATGCCGCCACTGCAGAATTCGTCACTACGTGGCGGAATTGGACAACTTGCAGAATGTCACTAGCTGACGTCACGTACAATTCAAGTAAACGCCCCTATTCGGCCACCCTTCTAATGGAGTATTTTGAAAACGCAATTAAACGACATGGGCATGACAGCTCCCTTATTAAAAAAAAAAAAAGAAGACATCCGGTATAATGGCTCAAGCTCGCTCGATCCGCACGGCCACCTTCCGCACGCGTGCGGAAACTGCACATGCCACAAAAAACAGGCGTCCAAATTTCGGTTTACACTGCTCGTGCGGACCTGTAATGTTAACCGAATTTCGCGCACCTGCGTGCGACATGCGCAGTTTGTCCGCACAACCTCCCGCACGCGTGCGGGAGGCCGTTGCGGATCAAGCGAGTTGGCGCCCTCAAATGCCACGGGGCGGCTGTGGTTGAACACACGGAGGAAGCGTGCTTACATCCAGGGCTCTGGGGACTGGAGAGGCCTCTCTGGCGGGCGCTCAGTGTTGTTGGTCGCGGTGTCGTTTGCCCAGGTGCCCGTGTTGTTGAATTCGCCGACGACGCCCCGGTATTCGGGAGGCGGCGGCGTGGGTTCGTAGTCGCGTAGCAGCCAGACGACGCCAAAGACCATCAAGACGCTCAGCCCGGACAAGGCGCCCAAGCCCCAGACGCTGAAGCGCTTGCGACCAGCCCGGCGCTGGGCGTCAGCATTGTCCCTCGCTTCGCGGACGTACAGCGCCCTGCAGAAGTTGTGCTGGTCGATGGGGATCGCCTGCTGATGCTCGATCTCGGCGGAGATGTCGCTGAGATCTTGGGGCATGGTGTAGGGATCCGCGCCGCCTTGAGGTTGCATCTTCGTTGTCTTTCGCTTCTGTTGGTATAGGGCGGTCACGTGCTGTTGGTGATGACGGGACCACGAAGGCGGTGGCGCAACTGAGGGCAATCCGTCATGGGTCAGTCGGGCGGCGAAGCCATGATGCATTATTCGAGTAAAGGTTCAAAAACAAAATAAGTGGGTCCAAGAAAAAAGAAAACAGTGTGTTATTGAGCAATATCAGACGCGTAAGAAAGAAACTTCGTTCGAATGAATGAAAAAATTGGGAAGACTTTCGAAAGGACACCGTGAAAGAAAAGAACAAAGAAAGTAATGTTGTTTCTTCTTTGAACAAAACAACAAGCCAACGGTGGCACAATCGATAAAAAGGCCACACAATGATGGCACGTCGACGGCAGAACGACGGCAAAAGGCCCGTCACGTCCATACCTGTCCCTGATATTGTACAGTCGTTATCAATATAAAAGAGAACAGTGATTCATTCTTTTAAAAAAGGACGATAACTCGTGATGCGTGGGTTCAAATTATGGGGTTTTACGTGCCAAAACCACTTTCTGATTATGAAGCACGCCATAGTGGAGGACTTCTGAAATTTTGACCCCCTGGGATTTAAAGTACACCTAAATCTAAGTACACGGGTGTTTTCGCATTTCGCCCCCATCGAAATGCGGCCGCCTTGGCCGGGATTCGATCCCGCAACCTCGTGCTCGTGATGCGTGGGTTAAAATCTCGGAACTTTGCACATAACAACAAGGTTTCCTGTTGAACATTTAGTCCCATTGAACACATTTATAACGGGTGTGTTTAGTCGCCACGGGCGTCTGAAAAAAAGAATAAGTGTTCCCTTTCAAATTGATGACGACCGCACGTATTGCCTGTGCGATTGCCACACGTTCTTCGTCATCACGACGTGAGCAGCCAAAAGGCGTCACGGAAACTTCGCCTTGCGCCTGCTGCAGTGCCAGATTTCAAAAACCTACAAATTTCGCTGCAGGGTTTGCTGGTAGAGCGAGCATTCGTTAAGGTGCTTGAACCATACTATAAGTAAACGCAAGAGCATGCAGATGATCGAATTTCAGTAACGTAGTTTGTGTGTCTCATATATTTATGACGATCAAGTACAGTGAGGCTAGAGATGTATTTCGCGCAACGTCTTTCAATTTTTCGAGATTCCCTCGTTTCAGGACGCGAACTTTTTTTAAAATATTGCCTCGAAGAATCGATACATTGGACAGGATAGAGCTGAGTAACTGATATTTGCAAAAGATCTTGTAGTTGAACGAGTTCGTAATCCATCTAGGGAGTATGCAGTAAAACCTCGTTATAACAAATTTGAAGGGGCATGCAGGCGAAATTGCTTCCTTATATCTATTACCTCGTTCTATTCATTATCGCATGCACTGCAATATAAAGCTCTATGGAAATTTCAAGAGGAACATCACTTCACTTTGTTATACCCAATATTTCGTTATATCCAGCTTCGTTATAACGACGTTTGAAGGCACACTCACATACACGCACGCCCTCAAACACATGAACCGAAAAAATGATCCCCCACCCTCCCCCCTTTTCACACAAGTGCTCACTAACTGTTTATATCGAGGAGCAGCTGCTTCAACGTGATATTGCTCACTGTTCGAAATCGGGGCCCTAAGAAGCTGACCTCGGCTGGAAACAGGAAAAATGAAGGTTTGCTGAGGCAGTGGTTCTTACTACTGTTGTATTAAAGACACATCTAAAGCCAAACGAACGTGTTAGTGAAAAGGAGCGCCCTTTCTCGGGTGTTTGCGTGTAGTAGCGTATGCATATGAGTGTGCTTTCTTGCCCTCTGAAGCTTTTGCCAAACATGTTTTTTGGAAGTCAAGTTGTATATCTCGGTGCCCGATGCCACGAAATTTCATCCGAACTATAGCGAATGTCGCAGTGCTTTGCTGGCACTGTAACATATGATCCCATGGGAAATATTAGCCACTGGTTCGTTGTGATCCCAAGAAACGCGCGCGTATTTGTGCTTCTTGTCACTACATGCAGGAAACAAAAACGAAACGTGTTCGATGAATATGAAAACGGAGTTTCGCAAGATTAAAGAAAAAAGAAAACCAGTTTAATAATAAGGGGAACTAAAGACAAGAAACTGGGAAGTGCGAGAATGTCTAAAAATTTCTGAAACGCTAATTTTGATTTTTCCTTTTTTTACATTTTTTTGAGTTCACAATCTTAGTGTTAGTAAGACCTTGAAGCAGGTGAATAAAACAAGCGGGAAATTCAGAAACTTGGCGCATTCGCCATTTCGTGTTACCTCAGTGTGTCTAATTAAGCTTGTTAAAGTCGGGTGAAAAAAAAATGAAAAGAAACATTCAGCACACAACGAGAGATACCACATTCTACAAGTTCTACATTCTACAGGCTAAATTTAGGACCGCTCTTAGGAGCGCATTTCCGGACAACACGATAAGAAATAAAAACAGACACCCTCATTTCTGTTAGTTGGAGAGGCAGCGAGAGCGATTCTAACGTATGCCTTTAAGAAGCTGCCAGGAGAATCATGCCTGCGCGCTTCGTTTAGAGTTCTTTTTGAATCGAATCGGACGAAGTTACACAAGAAATGCAGGCGAGCAAGAAAGAACACGCGGGTGCGAAGCTGAGACTCAAAGAGGGGGGTACAACGCGGTGGATAGGAGGCACGCCGCTGTAACACAACCTTCGCATACAGCGCCATTCCAGTACCACGCTACAACCCCCACCCCCTTTCTTCTTCCTCCTCTCAAGACCCGCAACCGAACTCCGCAATGATCGGTCCCGTGGCAACAACGCCGCGCCTCGAGCTTCGTCGCATAGCGGACCCGGGCCACTGCGATACGCCAGTACACACCATTGCGCATCGCAGCAGAGGCAGCGGCTGGAGGAGGCAGCGAGGTCGAAGGAACGAACGAACTAAAAAAAAAAAAAAAAAAAAGGCGAGGAACGGCACCGAAAGTAAAGCCCGACGATATACGCACAGGCCCAGGAAAATTGGGAGCCGCAGTGGGAGAGGGTTTGCGACAACGAGAGATTGGCGACACACCAGGGACCGAGATGTTCTTGTTTTTTTCTTTTTAATTTTGAACGGCCTCGGTTTTATATGGCGAGGATATTGTGACAGGAAGACGGAGAGAAGGAGGAGAGCAGAGACAGGACGCGAGAGGGGAGCTTATGGGAAAGAGAGCGAATAATACAGAAAAGGTTCGAGGCTGGAGAGGACCGCCATCTCGACAGGAGAGAAGCGATAGTGTGCGGAGGGGAAAAAGATGGAGAGAGAAAGAATCAAAGCAGAGAAGGAGAGGACGCCGTCGTCCACCCATTGGCTGACGCGCAGAGACCGCGACCTTTAGGACGCCACGCCCACTCCTTTTGAACGTGACCGCCATCCGACACGCCCATTGCGCCCCCCCTCCCTACCCCAGCCTCTTGGCCAGTACGTAACTCCACCCCACTACGCTGCGCTCTCACCCCCCAGTTTCCCGTAGCAGCAGCTTGCTCGTTCACGTTGCGACATGAAAGAAGGGAGCACTGGGAGATAGAGAGGGTCTCATCCGAAAGATTAAGAGAAGGAGAGAAGAGGGCAAGGAGGACGGGGAATGGAAATCCAAATTGATATCGTCTGCGCGAGGCCGAGCTCGTCGCCATTGCTGCGCGACTCAACAAAAGCGATACGCGCTCGCAAAACCGACGGCTGCGCTTCGCCGTCGTCCGTTGAGTTTTTTGCGCCCCCCCCCTCGCATCCCCCTTCTCTCCCCCCTCTCTTATTGCCACCCATCCCACTCTTCCTGGGCGCATCAGCCGCTTCACTTTCCTCCGTTGTCCGCGCTGTCTGTTTCTTTTACCACGGAGAAGTTGTTTTTGACCACGTTATATACTTTTGGGCTTTGTATTGCTTGGCGGTTCTTCTAGGTAGTACCATCGTTTAGTTCGCGCATCGAGCTTCGGTTTTCCATATATATTTATGTTATTCGGCAAGGCTTACGCACGGAAAACGGTATCGGCTTGTGTTGCACCCCGAGAATCCCTGCGCGCCACGTCTCGACGCTCTCTCTTTCGCAAAGCGTCGAGCCTTTGCGGAAGAAAGATGCGGAGGGGAAGGGAAACGGCGAGGGAGCGAGAGAGGTGCGTAGAAATGCTGTCGCAAGCGCGGCGCGCTATACGCATCCTGAATGCAGCTGCGTGTATATCAAGAACTAGAGCCCGTTCGAGAAAACGCGAGAGCCGACAGGCGAGACCTTTTGCCCTGCGGTTGCCGGCATCTGGTAATACAGAGCTGCGGCCACTAATGTTCCTTTGTCGCCATTCTTCCATTGAAACGATCATATCGAGAGAGAGAGAGAGAGAGATAGAGAGATCATAGTAAGAGAAGCTGGAACGCTCTGGTATGCGCTATACTATGCACTGTGAAAGAAGGAAGGCGAGCGAAAGTATTGGGATGAATGATGATGACGAAGACGAGAAGTAGTCAATGCTTATGTTGCATTATACAGCGGCCCTGCTAAATACCATGTCAAGAAGCGCGTTCTTCATCGAACTCATTATCATGTCAAGAAGCACGTTGGATGAACAGAAATTTCGCTGTCCGTATTGCTTGGTGCGTATATTACCTGCTGAGGAGCTCTCCGTATTCAGCATATAGTTTGCTTACATTTAGCATCATCATCAGCAATCTTACACTATAGAAAGGCAAATATCGCTTCTTTGAACTTCGCACTGAAACTGCAGCAACTATACAGCAGAGCGTGAGATTACGGATCTCAGATTAGACCGCAATAGCATTTAACAGCTTTGTTTCAATTAACCTGTTTTCGACGATATACGTCAGTGATTCCTGCGCCACGAAGCTTATACACGTAGCCACCAGGCTTGTACACGCTGCAGAAAAAAAAGCAACCGATAACAAATACAATAACTTCTTCCAAAAATGTTATTGTTTACACATTCGAATTACTGCCCCCGAAAGTAACTGAGCAATTACTAAAAGGTAATCGATCACATTAGTATTACTTGCCTCCCTACTTTTACTAATATTGCACAAACAGTAAATATAATGAGCTGGTCTGGCTCTTTCAATGCGTCCTCTGCAGCCCTTCACACGTTGTTTATCTTCATTAAGAATTGCTTTTCAATATTTTTACTCTGTAATCTTCACTCGTTTTCTTTGAGGACATTTGTAGCGACAATAAAAGTTCGCCCGATGTGCGATCTCGAGAGAAGGGCTGTGTTGTAACTATAACGTATACGAACACTTTGCTCACAAGGCTGTGGCTGCTCAATTCTGCGATCATCGAGTCTCACGTGTTTTCTATGAAATGCAGTGCTTCATTCTTGTTGGGGCTATACGGGAACGCGCTCCCGTATAGGGCCTGTGAAAAACTTTAAAAAAAAAAAAAAAGAAACGTCCATCGGTGGTTTCCTAGCACCATCGTCCGAAGTGGCCATAGCTATTAAGCCATATATAAGCGCCATTTCAATCTGTCCGCTAACATTTGGTGCACCTCCTCCCGGCGCCTTTCAGATTAAAACGATTAATTGTAACGGACGCCAGCAAACGTTCACCTTCCGTGAGAAGGTGGCCAAATCTGTAGTGTAATCTTAATGTAAAGTTGTATATTCTTGAGTTTTACAAAAAGTGTTCATGTGTTACAATTAATTTTAATTTTAACAATGAATTCTAGGGGATTAATTTTAACAATATTCTTTAGTGGGCATCTAAATCTAGGTACACGAGGGATTTTCGCATTTCGCCCTCGTCGAACTATGGCCACCGCTGCGTGGACGGATCCAGCCCGCGACCTTTAACTCAGCAGCCCAGCGTCACATAAAGCCATGTGCTAAGCTACCACGGCGGGTGCTGGTCAGTTTAACCTTCTTGGCATTCTAAGCGCACACAGATAATATTCGAGGTTAACGTAACCCTTATCTGCTACGTCATTTTAGGTCGCTTCACATTTTATGGATATATATGGGCCGTAATGTAAGCGTAGAAGTCTTCCGTGTCCTCGCGGCAGTTACGAGTTATGCATATGCAAAGTTAAACGTTCTTCAGTGGAAGCGAAACCTTTAATGTTATTAATCTTTGGTTTCTTGTTATCCACCTCTGTGATGGAGCAGTTAAAGGGACCGAGATGGATAACGTTTTGATCACTGACGGTCCCGTAAAGCTATCCGTTTTCTTCATTTCATGCATGCATGGTATACTCACTGCAGCCCCTTTCACAGTTTCTGGGTGACCAGACGCGCGTGTTTTTTTTATTTCTTTCATCCTTTCATATCTGGTTATATATTAAACCTGCAGCAGCGCGTCAAGCCTGCGTATACGCTAATTAACCTCTCCACCTATCAACAAAATTCACCTCACCTGCACGCACGTATTTTCATATGCCGGTTCATATACACGGTTCTCTTGTTACACATTCCAGTAATACGCAAATTATATGCACGGTGTGTGGGCTGTCCGGTGTGATTATAATAAAGTAAGATGGGCAGTGCTAATCTTCTCGCAGTTTATGAACAATGGCGCACCACAACGCCTCAAGCAAACACGTATTGCTGTGTGTTCCCTGTACTACAGGAGTACAAACAAACTCAGGGCACGCAAGTAACGTTCAACATGAGCCCACCCCTCTAGTTTGCAATAAATGCTGATGAACCTGAACATTCACCACAAACATCACCGCCAAATTATCGTCAATCAGTACAAACAGCGCAGAAAGCGTCGCTTAAATTGATTCCCACAGTACGCTGGATCCACGTATTTTTTTTTTTTTTTCATCCATACTATATTTACCCCTTATTCTTATCGATTTCAATTGCTCAATGTGTCTTCTTTATATTTCAAGTGCAATTGTTAATTTATCTTATCTGGTTACTCAATTACACAGTGTGTGTGTCTAAACAGTTTCAACTTTTCCATCCTTTCGTGTCATTTGCCGTATGTATACTCATCTGCGCGTTTTATATGCAACCAGCCTAACTTTAACCATCCACAATTGTGGGCAGAAAAAAAGTGCCGCTTTTGGGAAGCGCACCGACTGACAAAGTCAACAGAAAGAGGACAAGGGAAGAAAAAGAAGAAAATGTCGTTTTTTAAGCAATCTTGATCGTCACCTCAAAACACTTTTGCATCATATCGATCAAGACAGTCATTGCCTGTGACGCTTTCCAAAGCGAAAAAAAGTGTTCAATCGCAATATTTTCTCCTATTCTTGATTGGTTCTTTTCTCTTCGCCTTCGAGACTTGGTACCTATCTTTCTAGTACATATAGGAGTTTATCTGCAATTTTAACCCTCCGTAAATTAAATGTCAGCACGTTCCACCGCGGTCGTGACGGATTATCTGCCTTTGCGCTCCTCCCTCATTGCTTCTGGAGGCTCGTAGGCTTAGAGACCTTAAAATGGCTAGTGCCCCCTACTTAGCTTAGATTAAATCGGTTTGGGTGCCAGGGTATGAGGGTGTGTTTCTGAGCGAAATGGCCGATTTGTTGGCGAAAGCGTCCCTGAATGGGCCAGTTATACAAAGGCTACCGTCATCAGCTTTCATCATAGGGGCTACATTTCGGAGACAAATGATGGTGAGTAAATTTTTTTCCATCGTTTTCAACAAACTCCTCATATTGTCAGCACATATTGTCAGCGCCAATGACCTTATAGAGATGGAGAATAGAGAAGGAAGACGACGTTCGGCTGGCTGCCTCTGTATCGGTCCCGTAAAACGCAGAATTTTCTTCATATTTCGAACTAGAAAACTGGGTTTATAGCACTTACAACACCAAGCATTTTGATTTTTGGATCTTGTCAATCAGGCACAAGCTATAGTTCGATTATTAGTGCTCTAGACAAATTCACTGAAGCATCCGAAAAGTTACGGTGCATGCTAGGGTACCGACCATGGGACATTTTATTCTATTATTATTATCGTTCAGTTTCTCAGTCCATTTTTATATTTATTTATTCAGTTTATGTATAGGTACTCTCAAAATCTCTGTCAGCAGTTAATTGCCAAATGACTCGTTTTAAATGTTCGCCTTTACACCTTTTGATATGTTGTTAGGTGTACGTTTGAATCCACGTTGCATGTGTGGAAAATCCCCCTGGAGGGTACGAGCCACGTTTTGAGGCAACTACAACAAGAAAACGCCAACCATCCCGATTGATTTGCCTTGCATTTTTAACTAAACGCTTCGTCGTAACATTGGGTGGAGGTGTGCGCAGTAAGTCCCACTAACGACAACGAAACCTTAGCAGAAGCCACCGCCTTGCCGGACTTTTGCCATCACCCATCATAATGCCTAGAGACGAAGATGCTCCCAGTACTGCATCGGCAGAACCAGCCCCGTTTCAGCAGTACCGAAAACCAGGCACGTTCTTCACAAGAGCAGCAGAAGGTGTCGATGAGTGGCTCACCCATTATGAGAGGGTAAGCGAGTATATGTATACAATCACTGGAACGCTGCCTGCCAACTGAGGAGCGTTTTCTTATTTATCGGCACGGCGATGGTTTGGTATGACAACTGTGCGGACGCACTAACCACATGGGCCTGCTTCGTTGAGGAGATCAAAAAGTGTTTTGGTGATTCGGGTGCAAAGAAGAAACGAGCGGAATCAGCGTTAGAGGGCTCAGCTGTGAGAGACTTGCACCACCTTCATAGATGAAGTTCTAAAACTGCGCAAGACCGTGAACCCTCGAATGTCAGAAGAAGGTGGGACACATTTCAAAGGGAATCGCGGAAGACGTGTATAACTTCATCATTGTATAACACAACTTGGAAACCCTATCAGACGTGATACGGCACTGCCGTACTCTTGCAGCACTGAAGACTCGTCGAATTACACCGAAATATGGACGACTAGCTAATTTGACGACTTTGGCCATTGTTGACACGAGTTCTCCAATAGATTTATCGGCAGATTGTCCGATTGGAGCTCCTTCGACACGAACAACAAGTACGTTACGTGGCGCCACATTACAGCTCCTGCACTTTCCGTATTGCCGTTTGTGCAAACCTCTCGACTTCTTGGCAGCACTCGGTAAACGCTGGGGACTTTGGCAGCTATAGAGACGTCGGTCCACATTATGACCTGACCCAACCATCCCACAGTAACGATTCTTTTGACCGAAGCCTTGATCAGCGCCCACGCAGCATTCGTTCACGAAGACCAGCCGCCGCTTATGATTTCCGAGGCGAGAATATACGTTACTCTCAACGCACGGCGGCGGCTGAACATTGTGATCAGCATCCCGAAGTTCGCCCTATGCCAGTGTGATACAGCTGTATCACAGCTGTATCACCTGCTGTGGCACAGCTGTGGCACAGCAGGTCACATAGCTATAGGTGCTGTAACCAACATCGACCATCGAGCTACGCGCAATCGATGTCCGAGTATTTACGAGTGTGGGTATATATATGTTCTGAGGAAAGAGTGTGACAGATGCTGGAGTTAGGGTCCCCTGCCCGTCCAATCTTTTGTGTATTACACACACACACACACACACACACACACACACACACACACACATATTATATATATATATATATATATATATATATATATATATATATATATATATATATATATATAGTTATTGGCGATTGTACGCCACGCCGAGTCGTAATAGCTGAAGTAGTGTTTCCGGGCATCTCCGCAGCCGAAACAATAGACCATATACTTTGTGCGTACCTTCAATGTGCTAAAGAGCGAAAAACACTGAAATTTAGTGTTGACCATTTGCACACCCGACCCTTTTTCGAAGGAAAGATTTCGGGCGCATGGAGACGAGTCGACCGTGCCCAACGCGCCATGAAATCACCTCCAGAACCTTTTATGTGAAATTGGCTTAAACACTCGTCTCTATAGGACCCATGTGACCTAAAGGCACGTGCGAAATGTGTGCGATAATATTTTGTGTGGACACGATTACTCCTGCGTATAGTGCGACTAAAGTGTACATCGGCGCATTGGGCAACGTGTATATACATCAATCGTCATATATCAATATATATCAATACCAACTAGCCGGTACACAAACCTTGCTTCAGCGTATATATATAGTAGCTCATTGTATTATATGATATATTCGCGCGCCACCTACCTCTCCCTTTCCCTGCATTTCCCACTTCCACTTACTCCAGAGAGGAGTAACAGGCCAGGGACACGCTCTCCACGTCTGGCTTTCCTCCTTTCTCTCCATGAAAATCTCGGAGGAGGAGACTCGGAGGAGGAAACTCGGAGGACACGACGTACCTTCTAATGTTTCGGGTTTGTCAAAGTAAGAAAATGCGACAGCGGTCTTGCTGCGTGACATCCGCACAAGTATATACGCCGTCTCCATATAGACGTCCTTTCAGAATCGCTCACAACATTACCATGTTACATATTTCTTCCCTTGTCTTCTGTCTTGTTTGTTTTTCTTTATTTCTTTCACTTTTTATTATAGAAACGTGAAGTTAAATGAGGCCCCTTCTCAAGGCTCAATCACAAGACATATTTACTCTTGTTGATCTTATTTCTTTATATTATTATTTATTATGTTCTTTTAAGCTTACCCACCTTAATATCTGCTAGATCTCACGCTATACATGGGCCAACTGGGCAGGCCCAGCAGGAGATGGTTAAATCGGTCTCGGTTCATCTTCCAGGCAAATTGCGTCAAACCAGAGATCCAAGCCCGCGCACTCAAATAAGTGGCCACGCACGCCGCCCCAGACGCGGACCTCGGTATGTCAGAACATGGCCGATACCCTCATGGTAAGATAAAATTGTTGGTGGGAACCAGTGATGGCATCTTGCTTGCCGACTTTTCCACGCAAGTAAAAAATAATTACAGCTGTGGTAGGCGACATAAAAGAAGTACATTAAGTAACGTTTCCTATCTATCCCTGTGAAATTCTCCTGTCGGATATTTCTGTGCGCACAAGGCTGTCAGAATGATTACATATTTTTCGACTACGTATTTTGTCATAGCACGTCTAGTTAGAGCCACGTTGTCGAATAAATGTTTGTAATGCCGTAACTGTATGTGTTGCCCGTGTGACAAGCAAACACCCTTAAAGGTGTAAACATTCTTGCAGTGTATACAGTGCAGCTCTGGTCATGAACATGATCATCGTACCACACTCCTTCTACAGAGCAAGATGGGTAGAACGTGAATCTCATCTCTGTGGCTCCACCAAACCCCTTCAACAGCATGGAATGGCAGGTCAGAGGCACATTACTCAGGCCGATCTTTCCGCCATTAAAATTCTGCTGTCTCCCTCCTTGGTAGATATGCGCCACTGTTTTTCACATTATCATCGGCATCCCCCAACCATCATCATCGTCCCCGTAGTAAGCACTCGATTTTTGGCGAATATTCCATCATATAGATATCTTTCACGGGCCTTGTGCTCCTTAGCTCAGGCCGACCTCTCTACCTTCTCTCAATTAAATTATCTCTTTCTCTTGTGCTCACGCCAACAAAATCCGTTTCGTATATCCAAGTTGGCTGAATTCTTCCGATTCTTCTCGTATCGGATTTCATAACTGTTGCTCGGTTCAGGTGACGTGCAGTCATGAAAGACCCTTTGAACCTATCAATGCGAAATTTAACTGATCACCGACACCTCCCATTTCGTTGACTGAAACAAAAACCTCTGCCGTAATAGAAAAATTTAAGTCCTGTTTACAATATATATATATATATATGAATAGAATTTATTGATAGGAAACACAGAGAGGTCGACCTGAGCTAGTGCGCTCTATTCTGCTACAAAATTCTCATGTAGAAATACCTACTCTAATCTATTATCTGCATCAATCTGGATTTGGGGTCCTCCTCCTTGTGGTCAGTGGTGAGGACGAGCAATCGAACATTTCTTTCTGTCATGTCACCGTTTTTCATCATTATGAAAGCGTTCTTCGAGGATAGTAGCAACGAATAGACGTGGATGCAGTGGCACTGTCGACTGTCGAGTGCAGCCGCGTCCATGTCTATTCGTTACTTCTGTGTCCGTGTTCCACAAGTTCTGCTGCTACAATCCTCGACGAATGAAGCAACTAGCTCAGTTAAACACCCTTTTGAAGAAAAAATAATTTAGAGGGACGATTTCAAGGCGCTGAATTGAATATAGCGAGTGCCGATATTCGTCCTAATTTTGGGTGAATTTTCTCTGGGACATTATCATAGGGATGCTCGTGCAGCTGTTGTGAGGTACATAATTGAATCGGGACGTTTTCCTTGCTAAATTATTAAGTCTTATCCGAGTTTCTTCTTTCTAGCAATTCAAAAATTGTCAGTAGTGCTATTTCTTTAGACTCGCGTAATCTTTTCTGTTAAATCACCTAATTCTTGGCCAAACTCCCATAGTGGGTATGCGTCACAGTCGCAGTCAAATAAACAAAGAAACCAATGAATATCGCATAGGCCTCGCCTTGTAAAAAGAACGCTCTCGTTGCGGCCATGCCACTCAACCCATGGCCCCTGTCGTCGGGCAGCCGGGGCACTTCACTCGACGGCCTCGGCAAGGAATCCCGACCGTCGTTTCACTTCGACAGCACAAGAGTCTCACCGGAGCACACTAGGAGCATACTAATGCGACGTTACGCCGAGCTCATCTTCGAGAAGGATCAGCGGGCCCGCAACTTGGAGAGAACGCGCGAGCAGAAAGTATGCCTCGCCACCGGGGCATCGGCTACCATCGCGTTGCTCGTCCTGATCATGTACGTGTCCTCACGCGTCTTCTCCACTGCCAGCCAGCTCCAGGTACCTACCATCTTTCACACCATTCCGCCCGTTGGCGAAAGCAACGCCACAAACTGGTTCATCACGGCGAGGAATAGCGCGTACGGTGTGCAATTCGACCCAGAAGTTGCCGTTCAGGATAAGAGGCTCCAGGGTCAGCCCGCGGAAGTAGCGTTGGAGGTCTCGGACGTCGATGAATCGGCCTTGGAACAGTGTCGCAAGAGCTGCACAGGCGAGGGTGAATACCAGGCGAAATTCCGCTACGATGTGTCGTCGGACGACTCCGCGGACAACGATGGCAGTTTGGTTCAACGGGATACTCTTGAAGGCTCAGAGAAGACCACAAACGTTGCAGAAAGGCGCTGCCTCGAAGAATGCCGTGAAAAAGCAGACGTCAAGGCCAATTTAGGCAAAGAATATTCGCTTAGCAACCCTAATATATTGCACCATAAAAGCCGAAAGGGGAGCTCGAAAGCAAAACGTAAAGATGGGGGAAGGAACAAACCAGACGAAAGTAATAACCACGGCACTACGAGCCGCATTACGAGTCAAATATGGAAGCACGCTGCCTTCCTCACCAAGGCGACCCCGAGTTCAAGCCACGCCACAACGCTGCCGGATCCTGCTGCCAGAGATAGCCGAAAACGGGATCACAGCCTTTCTGACGACAACAACGTAGAAGCAAACAAAGCAGGTCGTGAGATGTGCCGCGATAACTGCGAATTCAGTGCCCTGTCCTTAGAAGAAGAATTAGGTCGCAGCCACGACTCCTGCACGAATATATACGACTACGTCTGCTCTCAGTGGAAGATCAGGTATCGTGGCGTTGTCGAGCAGCGTGGCAGTTACTCGATGGACGACATTTTGATCGACAAGTACGCGAAAGACCTGCAGCGCCTTCTGTTGGACGTGAATGCACCCTTTCCCGTAGAACGCGAAGTGTTTGCGGAATGCCTAAGTGGTTTATTGACCGCGGAAGCCGAAGGGATCGTCCAGGATTTGATCAAACGTACCATCACGTCCGTAGAAGATATAGTGGAAATCGTCGTACTGTCTGCCCGCCTTGGAATATCTCCTTTCTTTGACGTGGTCCTCAACGTAACAAACGATATCGTCGATGTGAAAATTGTTAATAAAAATTGCAGCGAGAACATCCTCCCTGATTTTGAGTCAAGTCCCATTCAACAAAAATATAACGGCAGCTGGGACAGGCAGCTGAACGACACTGGAGTGCTCATCACCGAGGCTATTTCATCTGGACAGCCAAAGAATAGAACAGATAGCAAGTCGACCTTTTTCAAGACTCTTCAGCAGCGCCTTTGTGCCGAAGTGCTTAGAAGTGTGCAAAGTGAGAAAATGTGCTACTTCATACCACCCTCCGAAGTGGCGCCTCTGTGGGATTTAGAGTGGTACATATCCACGGGTTTTAAACGTCTAGCATCGGCCGCGTCGTCAAAGTTTTATTTCTTGCTGGAAAGCAGAAATGAGCAGATCTCTAACAAGAGCATACATTCATCTGACGACGCCATGCCATCTCCGAGTTCAAAGAAAGTTCGGGACTGCCTCAGTTTCATCGACAGAAATGACCCAGAATCTCTTGCGCGCCTCAGCGTTACTCAAGTATCTCCTGCCATAATCGACACAGCTCGAGAAGTCATTGAGATGATCAAAGATATTTTAGTTCAACAGGCTATTTATAACATTACCATCAGTTCACCATTCAACTGCAATTTTTCTGACTCGTCAAGCAACTCTTCAATCGCGCAGCGGGCATCCGACACAGAGTACAATGCAATTCCCAGGAAGACGTCTACGTTAGAAATGTTCCTGGAGCGTTCGACCTGGAAGCGATGGACTGGAGCTCTCACCTGGCAGAGCTCTGTGTTTTCTACGGAAGCTCTATTCGCAAGGGAACGTCGGCGGCTCGAGGTCCCGATTTCCGTTTTCAACATGGACGCCTATAAAGACCCTCGGCTAAGGTATTTGAGCATAGCCAGGACAGGACTTCGCATCCTGAGGCCCATCTTCAGGCAAATCCCGCCAGAGAAGCGTCCTGAAATTGGACCATACCGTTGCATTGAAAGACATGTATCAAGCGAGAAGTGGGAAATGCGGATGGCGAATTCGACCTTCTCTATTGATGAAGTTATGTCATTTTTCTACTCCCTCCAAGCATACCGCCGTTTTCTGCGTGCTGACGGCAACGTCCCGCTAGTGCATGCGAACGCGTTATTTCTACTGTACTACGTTCTCGACAACTGCAACTCGTCAACGTCGGGACCGAAGGGCAACCAGTCAGATTTAGTAAGGATTCGGGTCAAGTCAGTAGCAGACGTGTTTGCCGGTCTCTTATTGGAGAAGTGTCAAACGCCGACAGATATGGCAGATTGTTTCGTTCAACAAAACACTAACGGCTCTTCACTGGAGAGTTGAATTCCATTAACGTGCATGCACCATGCGCGATCCTGCTAAGGAAAAGGACCCTGATAAAGCCTATATGAATTTGGTTAATTGTTTCATGTTTATTAAAGATGGTTTCGAGGATACTGTTTCAAAAAGCGTAAGATCATCTTTGTCGTTGTCATCACGTGGTCACTCTTAAGAGTGCGAACATAACTGTGTACACTATTCGGGAGTCCCGTATATATTTGTATACACGATTCTACCGCATCCCCGATTGTAACGCGCAGTTATATTACTGCCCAAACATTAAAAAAAAAGTACCTTGTTGCCGATTCTGCCGCGCACACCAAGCACCGAAACCCCTTTGCAAAGTGCAATGCTCAATGTCGGCCCAGCACCTCTGTTCGGTCGCGGTCACGGAAATCGAGATGAGCCGAGACATTCGGGGCCCGGTATATATACCGGGCCCCTAACTAACTATAGTTAGCTCTTCATTCTACGGGCAGCTTTCAATCGATGCGCGCTCAGCCGGTACCTGCTCGGCTGCTGTGCTTGTATTTCTGGTCACATTTTGCCTTTATCTCCGGTCACGTGTTGGTACGACACAGTTGGTTTCAATCGCGTTGCGCGATGCTTCCGCCTATCTTTTTTCCCTCCTCATGCATAAATCATAAACAAACGACATCCGTTCGATGGCAGTGTAGGTATACCTACTTTGCATTGAGCCTTCTATCTTGAGTAAGGATCGGTTTCGTTTATGATTGTGAGAATTAGTTACGATTGTAACGCGCATGCAAATTTAAACGCAGACTTCATTCAAAGAAAGTGCGCGTTAGAATCGTGCAAATGCGGCAGTTGAAACGCATATATACGAACTCGTTCACTCATGACTTGGCCGTCAAAGTAGCGCAACGGACAAGACGTCCCTCCGCCACTTCCTGCTGATAGCGCTGCTTTTCCTGTTCAGAGGCTGTGGTTGCGTATTCTTGCGGAAATATTGTTACGGTGGAAAAAGAGGACAAGTGGACAGGAGAACAAGTGAAGAGGACGAAGTGGCAGGAGCCTCTCGGGATTCTCGGCAGCTGTGTATATACGCTTTGTAAGTACAACGTGTAAATAGTTTTATACTCGTGACATTTTGGTGGAGGTGCGGGGTATGCGTCTTCGCCACGGAGCTCCGCAGCGGACGTCTCACCCAGCCCGGGACGATGCTTCCAGCGGAAGGCATCGCATCTGCAGCTGCGATGCCGACTACGCACACCCAGTATGTTGCACACCTTAGCCGCAAGACCCCGGCACGTTCACCGGCCTCGATGGTGTTGACGTGGAAGAATGGTTGAAACAAGCGGTAACGTATCAAGCTATACAGGTTCTAAATAAACAGAAAGACATAATAAATTGGGCAGACAGCCGTGGTAAACTTAAAAGAATGTACAAAACGTTCCTTATCAGAACAGTATGTGTATTGTAGACTGTTTTACATTACTTTCTACTATGTCCATGACATTCCTGATCTTTTCTTTTCTGTTTTGTAAACAGAATGTACTGGTACATAATCGTTCTCTATATATCTGTAACATGATAAAGGGTCTACTAGCTATGTAACACATGAATCCTGTGTGACCATTTCTATATGTATATCTATCTCCGTGATCTATGTACATATGTATGCATTTCATACTTCTTATCTGATGTATTAGAAGACATGTTTTTTTCCTTCATCGGCTGTACATTGAGTGCAACTGTAATTTTAATATAATGTGCACCTTATTGTATATGTTATTGTACGCGTAAATGCTGTATGAACTGAACGGGGGCAGGGCCCAGTCAGGCTATTTCAGCCTTTAGTCTCTGTCTCCGCAGGAAATGCCCTGAAATAAAGTGATTCTGATTTGATTGATTTGATTTGAAGATGTGTGAGCGCGTCAGCAAGGTGAGCAGGTGGGATCCGGCCATAATGCTGGCCAATGTCGTGTTCTACCTCGACGGAACACCGCGAACGTGGTTTTACACACACGAGGAAGAGCTGACCAGCTGGTACTTGTTCAAAGAAAAGCTGTCCGACGTTTTTGGTAATCCGACCGGTCGACAACTAGTCGCCAAGCAACAACTCGCTACGCGTGCCCAAACTGCTACCGAGTCGTATGTCTCCTACATTCAGAACGTCCTAACCCTCTGTCATAAAATCGACACGTCCATGCCAGAGGCAAAGAAGGATGGACACATTATCAAAAGCATCGCGGACGACGCATTCAACCTCCTGGTCTTTAGAAACTTGTCGACTGTCGACGTCATCATGAAGGAATGCCGCCGTTTCGAGTAGGCGAAGAGTCGCCGTATATACGATCAGTTTACACGGCTTACAAATACTGCAGCGACCTCTTCCTGTACCGACCCCACCGACCACTATATCTCGCCACCTCCAAGCGAGAACGTGACCAGAATTGTACGCCGCGAACTCGAAGCAGCGTTTCCTGCCTCGCCTCAACAGACGTCTTGGAACAACACTGCTGAGACGATATCGCTGATCCAGTCCGTGGTTCGCCAGGAAATCGCTAATATGGGTTTTCCCAGTGCCTGCTCCTTGAGTCGCCCTGACACCCACCCTGCTCCTATGACTCGGTCCTATCGCAGTCCCTACACTACCAGGAATCCATCGGACTGGCGTACACCTGACGACAGGCCGATCTGTTTCTGCTGCGGCCGAATCGGTCACGTTTCCCATCAGCCGCTGGCCGGCCCCGCCTCGAAACACCTTCCGGAATTCAAGTTCGCCCCGAAGTTCCTCACCCCGTAGCTTCCACGGCGCTTCCGACGCTACTACCTCGACTCGCCGCTATGCTCGCTCGCCCTCACCTCAACGTCACCAGCCACGTCCGCCCCAGCTTCACCGGTCACCCTCGCCGACTTACCCAGGACCGTCCAAGCAGGAAAACCAGGCAATGCGGCACCTCGAGGTGATGCTGCAATGCCGGATTCGCCGCAAAATCTTCCTTTGACGCTGTTTACAAGACATAACCTTCTTGACGTCCAAGTTGATGGCACACCCGTCACAGCAGTCATACATACAGGAGCACACATATCGATCATGACCAGTCGCCTACGCCGCTATTTAAAGAAAATTGTTACGCTTGCCGTTACTCGGTTCGTACGAATCGCCGACGGTAGCATGGTGGCCGTAATGTGTACTGCACGTGTGAGCATTTCCGGCCGCCATACTGTCGTCCTTTTCACTGTGCTTGACCAACGCCCCCATGACCTCATACTAGGCCTAGACTTCCTCTCTGCCCATTCAGCGCTCACCGACTGTTCCTCAAGTACTGTGCCTCTTGACCTGCCTCTAGTGGACGTTCCTCCGACACCACACGAAATTCGCCTAAGACCGACTGATTTTGTTCACGTTCCACCACAGGTGTTTACATACATCGAAATGTCGCCTTCTCCGCCAGTGCCCAATGATGATTACATCTCCGCTCCCATAACTGCCATCGTTCTCACCCACAACGTTACTGTCCCGCATACAATCCTGAAGGTCACAGACAATCGCACGTATCTCCCTGTGGTGAATTTCGGGCTCGCTAAGCAAATTCTGCCTAAGGATATCACCCTGGCTACAATCGCTGCTTTAGAAGTTAGTTGCGTTGAGACTTTGCCGTCGACGCTTCCTACATGTGAGCCTTTCCGGTCTGACAAATGTACTGACAACGACATTAGGAAAATGATTGCCCCAAATATTGCCGCCTCATGCGTAGAATCCTTTGGCACCGGCTCGTACTTACCTTTCCTTATTTTTATTTATTCATACTGTCAGCACAAGCCTGACAGCAACAGCCTATGTTTAGCCCAGTTCGTGCTTTTCATTCCCAGGTGGCCCGCCAGTAATTTCAAGTTTGCCCACCCTCAAATTCAGGTTTAGCCACCCCAAATTTCAAGTTGGCACACCCCCAATGATCCTCAAATTCAGGTTGGCCCACCCCCACATCTCTCCCCAATTTACGTTGGCTCACTCCCAAATCACCCCTAAATTCAGAGTCGCCAGCCCCCAAATCATCCCCAAGTTATACGTGCGGCCACCCCCATATTACCCCCAAATTTAATTTGGCTCACCCCATACAACCCCCAAATTTAGGTTGACCCACTCCCAAATTCTTGTTCCTTCACCTCCTGGCATGCACGTTGTGCACACGCAAGCACGGAACACAGCTGTTCCTGCTGAGCTGCTGTGCGTGTGCTCCGGTCGGCATAGCGTTTCTCACCATAACACCTAGAGGGAAATCTGGCGCTACTGTCTATGGGAGTTTCTTAAGGGGCGCAGTGCCATCATGGGAATGACGGTATATGTGTCTGCGAGGCTTGTGTTGGCTGGTGTTGTAAGAGCTTCGTCTAAAGCGTGGATATGGCTACACAAATAACGGGTTCTTAAAGTAAAATCTTCATAAAATCGTTCCATTCAGGCAAATTGCATCTTTACTGACCTACAATGCATGACGAAGGAAACAGAAGCAAGAACAGACGACAAACTGTTTCAAAGCAAACGCGAAACTTGTCGTTTGTGCTCCAACTTTAGCGGCCTGCTGATACTTTTTACGCTTAATATAATTTTACATGCAACAAGTTCTCATAGTTAAACAAAGCAAGTTTTTGTGTAATAATAAAGCTAAAATAGCTTGTTACGTGCTGTTCTAGTAGAAACTGAATCATTGTGACAGACGGAACTGTGCTTGCCTGGCTGTCCGAGAACGATGCCAATCCGAAGTCACAATATACCGGCATTCCCATGCATACCACAGCGCAGCAGCGCCACATTCCCCTCTAGGTAATATAGTCAGAAACTCTATGCCAGTCGGAGCAGCAGCCGACGTCATTCGGCTAACTTTATCTAACACTTCACAAGACGCTCATTAAAGGCGACGCTCGCCCGTCGGTCCCGTCTCGTGCACCACTGGGGTGCGACGCCATGCATACGCCACTGGCGGCGCTGTTGACGAAAGCGTTGCGAGAGGAGACGCCTCCAGGGCGCTCTTGCTCGTGTTCAGCACGAGTTACGTGCTGCGTCGGGCCAGCATGTCACACCCACGTGTCGTTAGCCCGGTATTCAGAAACTCATATCAACTTTAAGCCAACGCTTCGCTTCATTTAATTGACGCCTGTCATGAACGCACCAAAGGAAATGCAATGCGCGTCTTGAGCACGTTCACGTCAAGCGACACTTATGTTAAGTCAAGCGCATCGCTTTCAAGTTGAGGTTCATTTCAGAATACGGAGGTTTGAGCAACGTCGCAGGAGTCTGATCTGGCTACACAATTACACAGTATGTTTTTCCTACGGCAGTTTTATCTTTTCCATCTGTTTGCCTCATTCTCGTATTTTTTTCTCATCTGTGTGTTTTCTGAAACCACCCGAATACGCGCCCTTCCCCAATTGCAGGTAGGACAAGGTGTCCAATTCTGGATGACGGATACACTGACAAAGGAGACGAAAAGAGCACAAGAGGAGAAAAAAGTGCCACGTTTAAGCATCATCTTCATCGCCATCCTCATCGCCACTGGTAGCCATGAAGTTGTTCGAACGCTGTGTTCTACCTCGGAAGGCGTGTACCAGGCGACATGCGTTCTTTTTGGTGTTCATCTTACCTTTGTGGATGGCCCTTCGCGTAATCACGACCCTTGCCAAGATGTTAAGACCTACGGAACTCTTCTGGAGCGGTTACGTGGTCAACATGCCGGGTTGCACGATCCCCTTCTACGATCCCTACCACTGGACCATCAAGGACAGCGCACTGCAGAAGGCGGACAATTACTACAATATCTGTGCCAAAACCACGCGACCGAACGCGGTGCGCCAGACTCTCGACGTATTCACCTTGGACGAAAAAGTGCTCGAGGTACATTACAACGCGTCGGCGAACGATACCGTCTGCTACTACCAGTTGGTGCTCAGAAATATGACGGCTTTGAACTCGGACGCAGATCGAGTGCTCGGACCCCGAGTGCGCGTCGTCTTCGGCAGGCCTCTGCGACAAGAGTACATCATGATAACTTGCGAGGCGAACGGTGCGCACCTGTTCTCCGAATACTTCCTCGTCCCAGTCGATAAGCGAGACGCCGGCAAAGCGCTTTCGCCGGGGCAGCTGAATGTTCTTATTGTGGGACTTGACGCTACGTCACGGCTCAACTTCAACCGGCGAATGTCCAGGACTCGCCGGTTTCTGGTCGACGAACGCGGCGCCTACGAGTTCCTCATGTACAACAAAGTCGGCCTCAACTCGGTCCCAAACGTGATGCCACTGCTTACGGGTGTGTCGGGCGAAGACGTGACCCGCCTCTTCAGGGGCAGTTACTATGACAGTGTACCGGCGATCTGGAAGGTGTACAAGTCGCTCGGCTACGCGACAATGTATCTCGAAGAAATGCCTAACTGGGCCACTTTCACTGGCACCCACGGCTTCAAAGAGGCACCGACCGATTACTACGCTCATCACATGATGCTCCAGATGCATTATAATACCTCGGACGACAGATGGTGCATGGGTAGCAGGCTGAAGACGAAGGAAGTGCTGAGGTACGTCGGTGACATACTGAAGTTTCACAAGGGTAGGAAGCTGTTCGCTTTCGTGTGGCTGGCGGAGATATCGCACGACGATGTCCAGCAAGTGGCGTTCATGGACGCGCCAATGGAGCAGTTCTTCAGGGACCTCTCGGCCAGCGGCGTCATGGATAGTACAGCCGTGCTCTTCCTTAGCGATCATGGCATGCGCAAGGGGACCTTCCGCATGACAGAGATAGGCCGGCACGAAGACAACATGCCTTTCGGCCTATTCGTCTTTCCTCGCCGCTTCCTCAGCGATCATCCCGAAGCGGCAGTGTTCCTGGAGATCAACCAGCGCCGTCTGGTGACCGCGTACGACTTTCACGCGACGCTCCTGAGTCTCCCCGCTCTACTAGGATTAAGGGCGCAGCCGTCGACCACGGGCTTAACCCTGTTCAGGCAAGTACCACCGGAAAGAACTTGCGATGACGCCTTCATACCGCAACCCTTCTGCGCCTGCCTCGGTGCGACTGAGAATCTCGACGACGCCTCGTTAGGCCAGTCCTTTGCGGTCTTCGCCATCGCTCATTTGAACGCTCTGGCGGAGATGCATTTTCCTGGCAAGTGTGCCACGTGGCGTCTGGACAAAGTTGATGAAGCGTCTATTTTCGGAGGCAACGTGACGGACAAGACGCTGATCCGCGTCTCACTTAAGACGCTGCCCGAAGCCCATTTCGACGTCTACGGCGGCATTCCAAAGGCCTCGTCTTTGGAGTACCACGTTGATATAATCGACCGCACAGACATTTACGTGAACAAGACCGCTTGTCTGAAGTGGAGCTCTTGGCAGAGGGTTTGCAACTGCAAAGACCAGGCGTGACCTCTGCATATATGGAGTGAACTCGTAGATGACATAGTGGCGCCTGAAGACGACACATTCACGTGAAGTTTGAGATAAAAATGTGTGTTCTGTTTGCATTTGGACTCTCACTCATTTTCGCTCTTGTTTATGTGCATATCAATCGCAGGAGCTGACGCCTTATCGAAGCACGACGCTCGCATAAGGACAGCTCCATCCAAATTCATCATTCGCTTATCTTATTGCGCCAAAGCATGGCCCACAACTTTTCGAATACAAAAGAAATGAGATAGATATTAGTACGCACCTCTGGTAAAGTTCATTAGAACTTCTTTCTCGGCGAGTTGGTGCATACTTGATTTGAATATTGTAACAGCGCTAACACATGGGTCCACAAAGTAACAATGACAAGGCACAAGCTGAAGACAGTGCTTGTGTCTTGTCCTTGTTACTTTGTGGATGTATGTGTTAGTGCTGTTACAATACTCTGGTATATCCCTGGGCGACACAATCTATTTTATTTTAAATCTACCATTATTATTCCGATATGTGTCACATACGGTCTGTGTTACATTCAGGGTGGTGCGGCGCGGCGCGGCGTTTGGCCAGGAATCGAGTAATCCCATTAACGAATAGGTCCAATAGTAGGATTGAAGGAAAAAGGTTTTATTTTACATTATTCACGCTGGCTACACGCACGGAAACGCACTCCATGCAGGAACATATTAAACGTTTGAGTTCGCATCAGGACACGTCAGCTAGTCTCACCGCACGAAAGGTCTCCGCTTCCTTTAATAACATCGTCTTCCATAGGCGTCTAGACTAGGGAATCTGATGACTGTATCCCGACCAATCACAGTAATCGAATCAGTCGCAATATCCCGCCCATGATATCTCATCGTTCCGCCGCAGTCCACTTCCAATGGTGCAAAATATGTCACCATGTAGCAACCTCCGAATCCAACGTTGGCGCCATTCTTCGGTAGCCGTCGACTTGGCCTCTGTTGTACATAAGTTCAGCTTGTCAATTTCAGGTAGAGGGGCTTTTGTGGACCCGTCAGCAGTCTGTGCCAAGGCTGCGTTGACTTCTGGATAGGCGCTGATGGATGGGTGGTGTTGCCTCGTGGCAAACGTCGAATTAATGCCCTTGGCCGTGTTGAGACGTAAGAGACACCTCTGTCGCCAAGAGATTCGAGCTGAGGGTGACCAGCTGCCAGGTTGCCCGAGGCGTCGCTGTTGGGTATAGACCTCGAGGATTGTTCGAGAGGGATGACTGATATTAAACTGCAGCTCTAGGGCCCACCCCTCGCTAAATTGTGCTGTTCTCGCTGGGAAATGACACACGCGCGTGTGCTCACACACACAAACATGTACAGACACACGCACACGGCCGAACCCACACACACACACACACACACACACACACACACACACACACACACACACACACACACGCACGCACGCACGCACGCACGCACGCGCACGCACGCACGCACGCACGCACGTCAACGTGTCCGAGCGACACGCCTATCGGACGCTATGATCCCCGCATCGTTTTGCTAAGGTCTAGCCCCCTCTATATCACTGTCCCTTTTTTGTTTGTCGTAGTGATCCCTCGGCAATAGAGCAAAAAGTTGCCTATCTCAATTGCATCTATAGCGATGCGTACAAAACACGGTGCTAAGACAAATACTCTGAGCTGGTAGTCTAAAATCACCGGCTCAGACCAGCTGCCTTCTTATTCTGGTTCCCCTTCCTATACCTGACCTCGAAGTTGTATTGCTCCAAAATGGCACTCAATATCCGCAGTCACCCGTTTTTCAAGCGAAGCTTGTATTGGCTCACAAGTGGTACTGTAGTTGTCACGCAGAAAAACACAGTTGCTCCAAGAGCAGGGCAGCCGCGAGAAAGGGCGGTTTGGTGAGTTGACAGCTGCGCCGGCGCCTGAGTGTGAGTTATTAGCAAGGATTCCGCAACCAATCAGGAGCCGTTTAGTTTCCGCCGGGGAGGCAAAGAGGAGGAAAGGGTCTCGCGCGCGCTGCACCGGCTTCGTTTCCATTCATTTGATTCTCGGATTGCGGATGGGACGGCCACGCGCTGTTTGTTCCCCGAGGATGTGGCAGCGTTCGACGAGCGGCGGCGAAAACTCGCCTGTGAAAGGGCTCACCGTCGGCGCGCCGATCTTTAGAGCCACCCGAGCTCAGACAATCCGAATGAAACGAGAAGATCCCGATCTGAGGGAGCGGTAGGCCGAAGCAATCTGGCACCGTTACCTCTGGGTTACTTAACCGTGACGAAAGTCAGGTGTACGCAGGACAAGTTTCGCTTGCCCCCATTTGCTGGTAGGGGAAGGGTTCGTATTTTTTTTTTTTTTTTTACATTTGCTTCAGCCTTGCAAGAGAGCAATAGTCGCTCTCGACCGTGGATATCGTGCCTCGATTATACGATCCTAGCTTTTGAATGGCCTCTAGTATGTAGACACTCTTTCTCAGAGGTCCTCAGCGCCTCTTCTCGCGGTGTCAGCTTTCGGCTGAGGTACAGTACCGGACGCTCTTCACTGCTTTCTTTAAGTTGGGCAAGGACGACACCTATAGACCACGGTTGCTGGCTTCACACTGGAGAATTAATGCACTGCGAAAGTCTGGCGAGACAAGCACAAGCCGTGAAGTCAAAGCTTTCTTGTCGAAAGAAACCACATATTCCGAATAAGGCTTCGAAGATCTTCCACTTTCGTGCGACTCACGCACTAACATTTTCTTTCTCCTGTCCACAAAGGAGCCGCACTAAAGCACTAAGAAAACAAGAACTCAGTGCACCTGCACTCCGTTTGAAAAATCACCAGTGAAGCTGTGTATGCGGGCCCCTAAATGACGAACTGCACCTCCGCCGCGGGTCGGCCTGAGCTCACGCACGGTGCCATTCCCCGTGCGGGCAGAGCGTACCTCATGTCCATCGTATCCGGACGCTGAGCCGAAGAACGGGTGCATATATATTGCTCGCGCGAGGTCGTACCACGCCGAGCCGCACTTATCGGAGGCCCAAGCCGAAGGAGGTGGCCCGAACACTCGCGAGTTGGCCCATTTATTATCGCGAGAGCAAGTAGCATACCCGCCGGCGACTTTTCCTATAGCGGCATGTCCCAGCTTGAGCTTGTGCTCTCGCAGCGATGTGCTACAGGCGCCCCTGACTGCATTTCTCGCCCCTGGTTCCCCGCCGCCCCGGGACCGGGCGTTTGTGCAGTGTCGGGTGCCGCCGGATACAATAAACAGTAACAGGTAACTCAGGGCAATATACTGTGTTCCTGCGTACGTCGCTCGGTGGCCCCTTGTGGCCTGAGCTCGCGCGCAACGGGCGCTAGAGGCTGACGCGGCCCTGTGGCTCGCTAAGCTCGAACCTGCGGTGGTCAGTATACTCCTGTGAGACCCGAACACCCCACAATGATTCCCTGATTTTTTGCAATAGGGATGAATTTGATTCCGCTGCTACCTCAGTAAGTGAGCAATTTAAACATAATGGAGGATTAAGGTTCACTAAGGAATTTCCTCAGAGACGCGCAATACATTTTCTAGACAATTCCTTGGTCTTCGAGCAAAATCAAGTGTGTTGGCAGTACTCCCCAAGATCTTCGAAGCCATTGTTAAACTTTCAATCCAGGCATTCAGCCACTCGGTGCGTGGGAACAGTGACTTCTCCAAGCATCGTGTCAAGCAAAACACCTTGACCACAGTGCCTTTACACGACGGGAATGGTGATCCTTTGCTCGCTCCGTAGACAATGTAATCCAGTTTACGGTGTCTCTCTGGAGTACGCATTCCTCCTTGGCTATCAGCTGCACTCTTTGGTGACTTTCATAGGGCCCCGTATGAGCGAACGGCCAGTCACTACAATGCCGAAACCGCAGAGAACCTCCAATTCTTGCATACGCGTTGTAAGGCAACTCTGTGAACGTCCTTAATTCCGACCAATAAATCGACCAATTGAGCTTCACCTGGGACTACAACGATGGGTATATCCTTTGCCAAAACGCCGCCTATGCATAAATCAGCCCTGCACCTTCCGAAGCTTTCTGCCGCAGGCGCAGTGCTATTTCCAAAACCATACAGGGCTGTTGTCTCCGGAACGACTTCTATGCCACATTGTGCTGCTCCGGACGCACGGAGGAGACAGCCAGAACTGCCTGTGTCAATGAGCCCAACGACAATGAACCTTTGATTCTAAGTCGCTTCCTTCAGCAAAAAGCTGTTGTAAGAGGCTCTTGATTTCATATCGCTGGCTCAGTTACTGCGTTTACTTTGTTGCTCAACAGTGCCTCCATGCAATGAGGCTTCGTATAGTCTGTGCCGTTGCAGAGGAGACATCTCATCGGTCGTTTTGGTTGCAGTCAGTTTCTCGCATATGACAGTACTGCATGCCTATAGTTGTAGCACTTTCGCTCTCCCTTTTCGTTAGTCAGAGGAGGTCGCCTGTCCTTGGTATACTTCCCTCCGCGACTGGTTTTCTTGCAAGGCGCTCGCGTTCTGGGTACTTGGTTCGTTGCTCGCCGTTCTATGGTCGCGCGCTGAACCGAAAAACTCTTGCCTTTCACGCTTGATCCTCCCGAATTTCTGAATGTCGTGCAGGATGTCGTCGACGTCTTCATGGCTTTCTCCGAGCAACATCGTGCCGAGTTGTTTCGATTAACGTAGCACTGTGATTACCTGCTTGTCCTATTGTGTCCCAAGAATCCAAGTTCACCTCCCTGCACCTCCGCACCTGGCGGGAAAATAGGCCAATGAGCTTTCGTTGCGCTGCTGCACACGCTCGTGCATTTCGCGCCAGCGCTTCTCCGCACGTGCCTGGCTCACAAAGGTTCGCCGAAACGCGCTCTTCAAGTTCGCTCCAAGTTTTGATTTCGGATCTCCTCGAACGCGGCCAGTCTCTCGCCGGTGCGGTCAAACGGGACTTTGCGGTCTCAAGCATGAAAGACTCAGGCCAGCTGTGCAGCGTCGCTGCTGTACGGAGATTTTTAATCCGATCCTTTGCTGAAGGTGCGTCCTCGCAACCGTTAAAGCTAGTGATGCTGTTGCATAGTTCGGCCATTACTTGGAACGCGGCGATTCCGCCGGGCGTCCCCGCGGACACGGGCTGGCATCGCTGACGGAGTCAAGCGTTCCAGCAAGGTCGCTAGGACGCGGTCCTTTTTCATAAGAGCGTTCAACAGTTCGCGCGCGGAAGAAACCGCCTCACGCACAACCTCACCACACTGCAGTAACACAACTCTCCTTGTCGCTGTCGGTTGGGGCACTTCCACTCCGAACTTCCTTTCTGTTCATGGTGCGGCTCAATTCGTTGGGCCTAGTAATCCCACTTCTGGGGTGTTTAAGGCAGCCGTGTCTCACAGGCCCCAGTGGTCTGTTTGAATGCAACTGGATTTATTAAGTGAAAAAAAGGAAGAATGCTCGCAGGAAGCAACGCAGGGGCTCAAGTTTCTTGCACAGGAACTGACAGACGGCGTCCGTCGAGAACACGGTCTCTCGCTCTCACACTTGCAGAGCCTCGTCGTCGCACGGTCGAACGCGCACTACCAAACGAACAAAATCCCACCACTACCATAGAGCACAGGGTTTCTTACAATAATTACTAGAAGGAACTCTAGCGCTGCAGTCGTTGTATGCCACCCATAGAGTTTCTCACTATAACACCTAGAGGGAAATCTGGCGCCACCGTCTATGGGAGTTTCTTAAGGGGCGCCGTGCACGCCATCATGGGAACGACGGTATATGTGTCTGCGAGGCTTGTGTTGGCTGGTGTTGTAAGAGGCTCTGTCTAAAACGTGGATATAACTACACAGATAACGCGTTCTTAAAGTAAAATCTTCATAAAGTGTTTCCACTCATGCATATTACATCTTTATTCACCTACAATGCATGACCAAGCGAAGAAAAGCAAGAGCAGACGACAAACTGTTTCAAAGCGAGCGCGAATCTAATCGCCTGTCCTCCCAAGTGTAGCGGCCCGCTGATGCTTCTTACGTATCATATAATTGTACATGCAATAACAAGCATTCATACCTACACAAAACATGTTCTTGTGTATAGTACAGCTAAAACAGCTTTTTACGTGCTGTTTTAGTAGAAAATGGATCATTGTGACAGACGGAACGGCACGGAACGGTGCTTGGCCTGGCTCGCCGAGAACGATGCCAATCTGAAGTCACAACATACCGGCATTTCCATGCATACCACAGCCCAGCAGCGCCAGATTTCCCTCTAGGTAATATAGTGAGAAACTCTACGGTACCACAATGGGAATGATGCGAAGTACATGGATTTGTCGAATCTTCGTCCTTGTGAATTCAGACGTTCTTGTGGCTTTGCATATTACGCTATATAAATCTTATTGTTGTAAATTTCAACGCAATCTATACTCTTTGAAGTGCAGAAGACGCCGCCAAAACGCACAATTGCTATTAAATGCAACGATTGAGCTTGTCCAGGTGGACAAATCGAAACGCGCCAAGCGTCTCAAGGCACTGGCATGCCCGCGATAAATTCATAAGGGTGTTGCACTCGCTTGTCGTTACATGCGTCCGTGGCTTAATGGTTTCTATATCCGCAGGCTTCTGTTGTAGAGTTCCTACATGTGCTCGAATCCTCCCGTCGGACAATTTTAATCATGTTTATTTAATTATTTATTACGCAGTACCACGGCCGCTGGGTAAAAAAGAGAAGTCTTTTTTTAATCCAGCGGCCGTGTATTTAGTTTTTTTTTTTTTTTTATCCAGCGGCCGTGTTTAGCTGACTAGTTCACAAAGTCACAAAGCCGTTTGAAGCCAAAAAGGCGAAGTTTAGGCAAATCCATGTACTTCCCATAATTATCATGCTAGTACAACCGTTCTTGTTGCAGCTCCCGTAGGCACTATATATATATATAGCGCCAGAGTTCCCTCTAGTAATTATTGTATGAAACTCTATGCCATAGAGTATGACATAGGAAACTCTATGGAGTATGAAACTCTATAGGTTCGCCACTGCCGCAGATCGTGGTGTACTAGGTAGGGGGCGCTAGCTAGCAGCTTGTGAAATACCAAAGAAAAGTTAAGATTCATTTCTGAATATGGGGGGTTCGAACACCATGGGAGGAGTAGGAGCGCAATGCTAAACCCTTGCTCGCGCTGTCAAATGCTTCGGCCTTTGTTCTAAAGTGACAATTTTTTTTACTAAACATAATATGCTTCCCCCTAATTCTGGTCGGTTTCCATTATTCAATAAATCATCTTTCTACTTTTAATGCAATTATCAATTTATATAATCTGGCCACACAATGGCACAATATATCTTTCTTAACCGTTTAATCTTTTATATCTGTTTACCTCATTCCCGTATTACTTTTTCTCATTTGTGTGGTTCCTGAAACAATACATGAACATCCCCAATTGTAGGTATACGGCAAGGTGTCCAATTTTCGACAATGCACACACTGAGAGAGGCAACAAAAAGTGCGCAAGAGGGGCAGAAAGTGTTCCGTTCAGGCATCATCTTCATCGTCATCGTCGTCGGCGTCACCATCATCATCACTGCCACTCGCAGCCATGAAGTTATTCGCAAGGTGTGTTCTACATCGGAAGGCGTTCACAAGGCGACATGCGTTCTTTTCTGCGTTCATCTTACTTTTGATTGCCTCTTGTGTAATCACGACCATTCCTCACATGTTAAGACATATGGAAATCTTCTGGAGCGGTTACGTCGTCAACACGCCGGGTTGCAAGATGCCCTTCTACGATCCATACCACTGGAGCATCAAGCTGGGCGCTCTGGCGAAGGCGGAGAACTACGACAATATCTGTGCCGAAACCACGCGACCAAACGCGGTGCGGCAGGCTCTCGACGTATTCACCTTGGACGAAAAAGTGCTCGAGGAACATTACAAAGCGTCGGCGAACGATACCGTCTGCTACTACCAGTTGGTGCTTAGAAATATGACGGCTTTGAACTCGGACGAAGCGCGACTGCTCGGACCCCGAGTGCCCGTCGTCTTCGGCAGGCCTCTGCGACAAGAGCACATCGTGATATCTTGCGAGGCGAACGGTGCGCACCTGTTCTCCGAATACTTCCTCGTCCCAGTCGATAAGCGAGACGCCGGCGACGCGCTTTCGCCGGGCCAACTGAATGTTGTTATCGTGGGACTTGACGCTACGTCACGGCTCAACTTCAACCGGCGAATGTCCAGGACTCGCCGGCTTCTGGTCGACGAACGCGGCGCCTACGAGTTCCTCATGTACAACAAGGTCGGCCTCAACTCTTTCCCAAACGTGATGCCACTGCTTGCGGGCGTATCGGGCGATGACGTGACCCGCCAGTTCAGGGACAGTTACTATGACAGTGTACCGGCGATCTGGAAGGTGTACAAGTCGCTCGGCTACGCGACATTGTATCTCGAAGAAATGCCTAACTGGGCCACTTTCACTGGCACCCACGGCTTCAAAGAGGCGCCGACCGATTACTACGCGCATCCCATGATGCTCCAGATGCATTATAATACCTCGGACGACAGATGGTGCATGGGTAGCAGGCTGAAGACGAAGGAAGTGCTGAGGTACGTCGGTGACATACTAAAATTTCACAAGGATAGGAAGCTGTTCGCTTTTGTGTGGCTGGCGGAGATATCGCACGGCAGTGTCCAGGAAGTGGCGTTCATGGACGCGCCAATGGAGCAGTTCTTCAGGGACCTCTCGGCCAACGGCGTCATGGACACTACAGCCGTGCTCTTCCTCAGCGATCACGGCATGCGCCATGGGGCCTTCCGCATGACAGAGATAGGCCGGCACGAAGACAACACGCCTTTCGGCCTGTTCGTCTTTCCTCGCCGCTTCCTCAGCGAACATCCCGAAGTGGCAGTGTTGCTGGAGGTCAACCAGCGCCGTCTGGTGACCGCGTACGACTTTCACGCGACGCTCCTAAGTCTCCCCGCTCTACTAGGATTAAGGGCGCCGCCGTCGACCACGGGCTTATCCCTGTTCAGGCAAGTACCACCGGAAAGAACTTGCGATGACGCCTTCATACCGCAACCCTTCTGCGCGTGCCTCGGTGCGGAGAACAAGCTCGACGACGCGTCGTTAGGCCAGTCCTTTGCGCTCTTCGCCATCGCTCATTTGAACGCTCTGGCGGAGACGCATTTTCCTGGCAAGTGCGCCACGTGGCGTCTGGACAAAATTGATGAAGCGACTATTCTCAGAGGCAACGTGACGGACAAGGTGATGATCCGCGTCTCACTTAAGACGCTACCCGAAGCTCATTTCGACATTTACGGCGGCATTCCCAAGGCCTCGTCGTTGGAGTACCACGTTGATATAGTCGACCGCTCAGACATTTACGTGAATAAGACCGCTTGTCTGAAGTGGAGCTCTTGGCAGAGGGTTTGCTACTGCAAAGACCAGGCGTGACGTCTGGTATATATGGACTGAACTCGTAGATGACGTAGTGGCGCCTGAAGACGACACATTTGCGTGAAGTTTGAGATAAAAATGTGCTTTCTGTTTTCATTCCGACTCTCACTCGTTTTCGCTCTTGTTTATGTGCATATCAGTCGCTGGAGCTGACGCCTTAGGGAAGCGCGACGCTCACATAAGGACATCTCCGCCCAAATTCACTATTATTCGGTTCTCTTTCTGCGCCAAGGCATGGCCCACAACTTTTCAAATACAAAAAAAAAAATAGATATTTGTGCGCATCTGTGGTATGCCCTGGCCGACACAATCTATTTCATTTCAAATTTGCCATTATTATTCCAATATGTGTCACCAATGCTCTGTGTCCCTTTGAGGGTGGTGCGGCTCGAGGCGGCGTTTGGCCAGGAATCCAGTAATACCATCGACGAATAGGTCCGGTAGAGGAATGAAGGACAAAAGTTTTATTTTACCTTAGTTACCCTGGTTCCAGACGCGGAAGTACACTCCATACAGGAGCACATTAAACGTTTAAGTTCACATCAGGAGGCGTCAGATACTCTCACCGCACGAAAGGTTTCCGCTTCTTTTAATAACATCATCTTCCATAGGCGTCTAGACTAGGGAATCTGATGGCTGTGTCCCGACCAATCACGGTCGTCGAATCAGTCGCAGTGTCCTGCCCATGATATCTCATCGTTCCGCCGCAGTCCACCTCCAGTGGTGCTAAATATGTGACCGTGTAGCAACCTGCGAATCCAAGGTTTTGGCGCCATCCTTCGGTAGCCGTCGACTTGGCCCCTTTCATATATTAGTTCAGCTTGTCAATTCCAGGTAGAGGGGCTTTTGTTGACCCGTCAGCAGTCGGTGTCAACGCTGCGTCGACTTCTGGATAGGCGCTGATGGATGGGTGGTGTTGCCTCGTGGCAAACGTCGAATTAATGCCCTTGGCCGTGTTGAGACGCAAGAGACACCTCCGCCGCCGAGAGATTCGAGCTGAGGGTGACCAATTGCCAGGTTGCCCGAAGCGTTGCCGTTCGGTCGTGACCTCGATGATTGCTTTAGAAGGGATGGCTGATGTTGCACTGAAGCTCGAGGGCCCACCCCTCGTTTCATTGTGCTTTTGTCCCTCGGAATGGACAGGTACACACAAACACACAAGTGAGCGTGCCCGAGGGACACGCCCACCGGACGCTATGGTCCCCGCATCGCTTTAGAAAGGTCTAGCCCCTTCTCTGTCACTCTCTCTTTGTTGTTTGTTGTGGCAAGCTTTCAGCAAGATAGTAATAAGTTGCCTATCTCAATCACATCGATAGCGATGTGTACAAAACACGGTCGAAAGAAAACTATATACTCTGAGCTCATTGCTTGAATTCCCCGTCTTAGACCGGTCTGCATTCTTATTCTGGTTCCCTTTCCTATACCTGACCTCGAAGTTGTATTCCTGAAAAAAGAGACTCCATCTCCGCGGTCTCCAGTTTTTCAGCGAAGCTTGTATTGGCTCACATGTGGTACTGTAGTTGTCACGCAGAAACACCAAGCTGCTCCTAGAGCAGAGCAGCCGCAGGAAAGGTCGGTTTGGTGAGTTGACAGCTGCGCCGGCGTCGGAGCGTGAGTCATTATCAAGGATTCTGCAACCAGTCAACGCCATTCAGCTTCCGCCAGGGAGGGAAAAGGAAGGAACGGGTCTCGCGCGCGCAGCCCCCGGCTTCGTTGCCGTTCACTTCATTCTCGGAAACGGATGGGACTGCCACGCTTCGTGCGCTCCCCCGAGGAAGTGGCAGCGTTCGACTAGCGGCGGCGAAAACTCGCCTTTGAAAAGGCTCGCCGTCGGCGCGCCGATCCAGCTGAGCCGCCCGAGCCCAGACAATCCGACAGCAACGAGAAGGTCGCCAGCTGAGGGAGCGGGAGGCCGAAGCAATCGGGCACCGTTACGTGTGGGTTACCTAACCGTGACGAAGGTTAGGTGCACGCAGGACAAGCTTCGCTTACCCCTATTTTCCGGTAGGGCAATTGTTCGTAATTGTGTTTTTCTTTTTCTTTTCATACGCTTCAGCCATGCAACAGGGCAATGCTCGCTCTCGACCGTGAATTTCGTGCCCTGAATATAGCATACCAACTTTTGAATGGCTTCTACTATGTACATACACTCTTTCTCAGATGTGCTGAGCGCCTCTTCTCGCGGTGTCAGTTTTCGGCTGAGGATATAGTACGGGAAGCTCTCCGACGCTTTCTTGAATTTAGGTAAGGACGACACCTATATCACGGTTGCTAGCTGGCTTCACACTGGAGAATTAATGCCCTGTGAAAGTCCGAATGGGCAAGCAGAGGCCGTGAAGGCAGAGCCTTCTTCTCAAAAGGATCCACATAATCCGAATAAGGCTTCGAAAATCTTCCACTTTCGTGCGACTCACGGACTAAGATTTTCTTTATCTTGTGCACAAATGACCCGCATTAAAGAGATAACAAAAAAAAAAAAACCTCAGTGCCCCTACACTCCGTTTGAAGGATCGCCAGCGAAGCTGTATATGTGGGCCCCTAAATGGCGGACTGCACCTCCACCGCGGGTCTGCCCGGCATTGCGCTACTTTCGGGATCAGCCCACGTAATGGGAGTGCTTAACGCATGCTTCACCTCCATCAGGAGTCGGCCTGGTATTGCACTATCTTGGGGATGGGCCCGCGTATGGGAAGTGCTTAACGCCTGCGTCATATCCGCCGCCGGTCGGCCCGACATTGCTCTATCTTCGGCATGTCTTTCTACACGTTGACACGATAGCGAGGAAAGTAGCCCTTAACAGCTTCGCTGTAGAAATGTTGCGTAAATCACGTGCTCGAAACTGCACGAAGATTCGATCTTATTTCAACATGCTTGAATGCACGCTCTAAGCACTACTGAAAACGCTGCCGTCTTATGAATACACGCGCGAAACACGCACCAACAAGTGCGTCCGCTGGCCCTCCCTGCAGGCGTGAACTTTGACACAAACCTTGTGATACGCTCTCGTCGAGCTGGTCAGCTGGCAGGATTTCCTCAACCACCTTTTCTTCCCTCGAGCGTAGCTCGGTTTCTTTTGCCGAGGCTACCGCTTTCGCTATGTCTGTTGGAGCGGCTTTTTCATTTTCTTAGAAAAGCAAAGCGATTTGACGAGCTTGGGATCGCGTTGAGCCCTCTACTGCGCCCTCCCCAAGTTTAAGCTCCTTCTCACGCAGTAACTGATCCGACCGATTCGAAAAAATGTAAGGGTACTGCAGCGACAAGAATTTGGAAACTGCAGCCTCGGTCACGAGCACCCGAACGGTCCACTGATTTTGACTTTGGCCATAGGCAGACACATGCTGTGTTCTTCTACAACCTGTTTGAACCATGCTACTTCTCCAATGAAGCCATCTACCGTCACGTAAGACGGATGGACAATGTCCATGGTGGCGGCACTGTCTCGCAGCACCCGGCATGGTTTTCCGTTAATGTGCAGCTATAGTGGAGATAGGGGCGTAAAAGTTCCACGTGCTCGCCTCTTTCGTCCACGTAGGAAAAAACTACCCTAGGCTACTTACAATTCGCGAGATATGTTAGAGTTTGTGGCAATTATAGCAGCGGATCGTTCTAAAAGATTCGAATTCTTTTTCTTTCTTGCTCTTTTTTGTGCGGTTTCAACGTTTGACTTCTCGCTCTTTTCTGGCGTCCTTTTCTCCGGGTCTACATGCTCCGGTGGTTTGGTCTGCAATCCCTTTTTGAACGGGAATTGTTTCCGCGGTCCATTTCGACCGTCCGGTGCTCAGGTTTCTACGCTTTCCGCACTCTTCGGCTAACTTGACTGCCCTATCTACAGTGTTTGAGTGACAATCGTGACAAGCGTGACAATCCCTCGTAGAGGGATTGTTACGCTTGACTTAGTTGGCGCGTCTTGGTTCCTGGCATGGCCCATCAATTAGCTGGTACGTCTGTCAAACGGTCCTGGCGGCCAGAAGTGGCCGTGAGGCAACGGCGTAGAATGGCCTTTTCTAGGAGTTTCTTGCTCCCAGAGTAGATGTCGGTGGCAGTATCGACGCTCCATATGCGCCAAAAATGTCTTTGCTTGATGGCGTTGCTGGTCTGTCCGAGTGGACATACTCTTAGCTTCACGAAGCGATTCGTCGCAGTAGGGCGGAGTGGCTGGAAGGTCACTTTCCCCCGCTGGTAGATCGTAACAGGGAGAGGTCACGTATGCAAAAGAGCCGCTCACCATAGAGTAAGCGTGTCTCGCCTTACACAGCCTGCGATTTCGCTGTCTGTATGTATAGAGAAGGAAATTTATTATTCGGCCAATCTCGTCATGTCTGTATTTCGAGCCCTTAATTCCTTTAATGAGAACGACACATGCATCTGGGCCGTGCTGGTCGTTATTTCTTTACTGTCTTTGTCATCGTGCATCAGATATGATCGGACTGTTCTTTGTTGTTGTTTCCTATCAAGCATCTATATGGCTCTCACCAACACTATGGGGAATTGCGCAAAAATTTATGGATCGATTGTTCTAATTTATGACGAAGAATAAATTTCAGGGTATCAACGAACTCGGCGTCGGAGGGCGTAAAATTCCCGGTTAAAATAAAATCAGTAAAAGCAGATTGACTGAATAATACAGGTCACGTTGTTTTAACAGCCGAGTTGTTCTAAGTCGAGCCTTCACCGTTCCGCGTCCGGTGCCACGAAGGGGAGCAGGTTCCGGTGTTCACCGGAATCTAGCAAAAAGACGACAACGAAAATAAGGCTTTCACGAAAATGGCACTAAACACGAGTTGAACTCCTAAAAACGACTACCAGCTTCGCTGTTTGGACAGCTTTCACAGTGTGGAACTGGCTTTACTTTTTCCTTCATTTAAAACCTCCCTAAACGATTGTGTCGCTTTCAAGTTAGTACTAAAACTTTATTTCTTTTTTTCAGTTCACTCTGGTTTTTGGCCAATGAAAAACTGAAGACTATTATACCATATTTGAGTAATGATCGGCGTATTTCATCGTTTCATTCATCGTTTGTTATCATAATACCACCTGCTTTTTTTACCAATTTCCCGCAGTGCGTTTATACCGTTGTTTAGGGAATCATCATCATCCTTACCATCCTCATCATCGTTAATCGGCCATACTGTGCGCGCGGCCGCCATTCGTAAAGGGGAAGCGTTCAAACGATGGCGACGTCAGCGGCGGCTCCGAAGACGGCGACCAACAGCGATTCTCTAAGCAGCGATGATTTGGACAGTCCGCCCGATACCCGGGCGCAGGAGCGCCACGCTGACGATCGGCTAGCCGCGGTGGGGCCTAGTGTCGAAACCGCCAGCTCTAAGCGAGAGTCCATGCGCACCTTGGACAAGGAGCGCGCTCGAAGTCGCGCTGGTTGCCTCTTCGTCGGCTTCGTGCTCTTCAGCGCTCTCACGCTGGCGCTCGTGGTCGGCACGGTGGTCATGTTCCAGTCGGAGTTCTCGGCGAGGCCTCTGCCGACGACGGCTAACCTGTCGAACGCGACGCAAGGCGTCAACGACACCTTCAGCAGTACCGAGACGAAGGACACGGACTCCCGTGAGTGTACAACGGCCATCTTGTTATACGCTTCGAACCAGCCTGTTGTGTAGGCGGCGTGCTTGCGGGCGGGGAGGCCACGAGCACAGGCGCGGCCCAACACAGTTGGGAAGGAGTCTAAGTGGTTTCTTCCTGGGTGGATTCGCAACCTCTGCTTAATTGAGACTTTTTATGCGGTACTGACGGTGGCGCGTGTTGCAACGTAGTTGGTCCACGTCAAATTAATGTGATTCAAAGGGGCCTCAAGAGGATATCGTAAGTATTATATATACTTTTTTAACATTTATTCATGGACATCTTACAGCGAGCAGTTAGCGCTTCACGCACCAGAGGATGCCACAGGCGCGCCACCATTGAACGCCTGAGTCAGGAACAAGCAGGCATCAGTAGCCGCTGGCTGCTCCAGCTACATCGCGCCGAGAAGCCCGGGATCGCTTAGTACTTTTTCATATTTATCATAGAACCACTGCCTCTGCAGCTTTGGCCAAAGCCTAGTGCCTGAATAGCGGCTGTCTGAGCCGGGCTTGTGGCCGCCATGACCATAGTAATATAGCCAGCAAACGCGGATCAGAAGACGCTCGATAGCGTGCGGTGTCAAGTGACCAAATATGGCGGCGCGCAAGGGTATGGTGCTGTAAAAGATCTATAAATACAAAGCTCAGAAATAACAAAAGACATAAGTTAACGAATCAAAGAAAGAACCATAACTCACGAAATAACTCAAAAAATTCACGAGAAGCTGCAGTCTCGAACAGAAACTTTTTCTATATATGGATAGTTAGCGCTCGCTTCGAGGTCAACATCTAATGTTTCTGTCCGTTTCGAGCTGAAATGTGTCCCCACGTACACCGACTTGCCAAAGCATACTCCATATCTCCACCTATAACATTGTAGTGTCTGCTCCAGCAAGGTCAGTGCCTGTTGGCATGCCATCAGTACCTCTAAAACACTCAAATATAGAGCAACTAGGGCGGGGCCTGAAGCAGGGATGAAGGGTTTCCAGTGGTTTATATCGGGTTGGCCTCACAATCTCTTCTTATCGTGCCTTTTTATGCGGTACAAACGATAGCGTGTTGCAACGTGACACGTCAACGTCAAGGTGGAGTGATGCAAAAGGGCCTCATGAAGATATAATATTGACACACACACACACGCACACGCACACACGCACACACGCACACGCGCGCACACACACACACACACACACACACACGCACGCACGCACGCACGCACGCACACACGCACGCACGCACGCACGCAGCGCTATAGCTTGGTGACATAGTGTTCTAGCCCCTCTGTCCTGAATGCTTCGGGCTGCAACGTCACTCAATATGACGGACTTTTCTATGCCTGAGGAAGGAGAGATACATTTCAATGCTAGCTCTTTGGCGTCCCCGTTAGACTGCATGAACTGTCGGTCCTCCACTTGACGACATAGCTCAGAACACCAAAGCGTCTGTAATCTAGTTGGGGAGCAAGATAACATAAAATGCTCGGGTACTTATATTAAGGAGCATGATAAGGAGCCACATGTGGTCAAAATTAATCAGGAGCACCCCGCTACGGCGCACGTAATAATCCGACCGTGATCGTAAAACACCGGAATTTGGTAATCTAACTGTTGCTTAGACACGGTCGTATCTGAAACGGTGTTTAAGCAATTAAAGCATGAGGACTATATGATACCGGGGAAACGTCTCACGGGCACGAAAGGGTGAATTAAGTTGCGCTGCCGTTGTTATATCAGGAGCTCATAAAATGAAAAGAGCGCATGCTTTGTACGCTCCCGAACGTGAACATGTGCACTCGTACACTTGCTCTTGCCATGCAGGTTTATACGCTCCAGACGTGCAGAACCCTATGTACGACTACGCTCTGCGGGAACTCGAGTCCGCCGCAGCCAACGGCGAACACTCGTCGGACCTGTTCTGCGGCACACAGCCGTGTTTGAATCTGGCTTCATTCCTCGAAAGACAGTTGGACGACTCGAAGGACCCTTGCCAGAACTTGTACGACCACGTCTGCTCGAGTTGGCAAGCCGAGCACGTCGACAAGGCCACGGCGAGGAACGGCGCTTACTCTGTCGACGACGCGCTGCTCGAGGAGTACGAGAAAAGGATCGGACGGGCGCTCCTGGGCAACGCCAACCCGTCACAGCGTAGCCAAGCCCGATTCCTCTACGGCTGTGTTGCTGGAAACCTGACCTCGTCGGACGGCTTCGTCAGAGACGTCCTCTCCAAGCTTGCCGCAGTTCGAGACGCCGCCAGTGTCGAACCTTTGGCGGAGGCGTTCTTTCAGATGGCCCGAATTGGTGTGTCGCCGCTTTTTGACTTGTCCATTAGCGTGGACAACGACACGGCGAACGTAAAGCTTTTGCCTCTTGTGCCACAAAACGCGGGTACGTCGACTCAGGCAAACGGAGATAATGGCCGAGGCACCGGAACGGCTGCACACAAGAATGAGAATAGCGAGTTTTTGAAATCTTTGCTACGTCACGTCTGTCGCGAAGCAGAGAAAACGCTGAAGAAGGCTTGTCTCTGGACGCTCGCTTCGAACGTGTCGACACCGTGGACCTACAAATGGCTAAAGTCCAACGGATCCATGTTGTTAACTGTGGCAGCCGCCTCGACGCTGAAACCGTTCTGGATTCCTACAAATCAGAAAGACTCGAAAAACAAGAGCAAAACCTCAGTATTTAGTAACTTTTCGGCACTAAGCAAGACTGAACGCTTACGCGAATGCCTGAAATTTATGAACAGATACGAAGTCGACACACTGGCGATATCAGGGATGAACATCGTTCCAGCTTCGTTCAAGGATGAGGCCTTAGAATTACTGCACAGCCTCAAGACCAGCTTCGATGCAGCAACAGCGCACGGCTTCAACGTTTCTGTGGCCCTCGGTCCTCTAGGGGGGTTCGAGAGAAGCTCTAATGCACACAACTATGCCTTAAGTACCGTGGTTGAGGACAGCTTTCTCAATGCCTCGAGACTGGAAGGGTTCATGCGGGACTCGACGTGGAAGCGATGGCTTGGACATTTCGACAGGAACGCCCCGATGCTGGACTCAACCCTGACGCTGTCCATAGGCTCCTCCACGGTGGTGGTGCCCTTACCAGTATTTGATTTATTTGCACCCCAAGATCAATCCTTACACATGCTTAGCCTCGCCAGAGTAGGACCTCGCGTCCTAAGAAGAGTTCTTCGTCAAGAACTCGCGAAACACTTAAGGACCTCTCGCATGCAACAGTGCGTTTCCAAACTCTCTGATTCAAAAGTTGTAGCTGATCGCGACACACTGGACATTGAGGAAATTGCGGCATTTTACGTGTCGTTTCAAGCGTACCGCCGTCAGGTCGGTGACGGTATGGCTATTCCCGGATCGTCCTTGGATAGCGACGCCTTGTTTTTATACCACTACGTGTTTAATGAGTGCGAAGCGGTGTCGAATTCGACACAAATCGGAAAGCAGCTGACAAATTCGGCGCGTCGACGCCATGTTGCATCAGTCGCGAAGGCATTCGGCAGTTTCGCCTCGGGCAAGTGTCAGCCAATGCCGAGGTCTGGGGGTTGCGACATGGGCAATGAACGTTTGCTTTATGGTAATGACACTGAAGATTCCTAAACCGGCGTTGGGAACATTTGTGATTCTTAAGCCGCGCAGTCTTGAACTGTGGCTTGCCCTCGTCTGGTTGTGCGCTGGTTGAGTGATAAAAGTAAAATGCATAACTTGTAAAACTATTTAGGGCAATGTAACGGGGAATTTATTTGCATAAGCTACAGTAACGCAACAAAGACTGCTTACAGGCTGATTTCTGGCGTTTTGCAAGCGGGGAACATATTCATTGCGTATACAGTAACACAAATGTACAAAACACATTGCCTCATTATTTGTTAGAAATCGACGAAATTAATTATTTACCATGGAAGATAAGGCTACCGCAAAAAGATAGAACTGACTCAAAGAAGTCAACAAAAAAAGCGTGGGACTTGCAAGTAATTATTTATTCAAAACTGCCCGCTAAATACGTGGAACGCATGTTTCCCATAGCAGACGACGAGCGTTAGTTAATGTGTTGGATCGTTTCGATTACTTATTGACTTTATTATCTGGTTTGAAAACGCGTGTACAAATTGACAGAGAGGAAACGAAGGGAAAAAGAAGACGCAGCTATCACAGGGGCACAATGTTTGCCCATTCTTTAAGGAGGAGAGAAAGGCATCGAAATGCGAGATAGGAAAGAGAGGGAAAAAGAACATGATTAAAGATTCGGAAGATTAAAGAAAAGCACTGACACAAAATAAGGTACGTCAATAGGAACCAAACAGGGCTTCCTGGCTCATTTTCCACAGCTATAGTTACTTAATTAGGTATTGTGTTTTCTTCGAAACTTTGCTCTACGGCATTAAATATTGTTCCGGAGGTCAGTGTTTCGACGTCGTCCATCACTTTTCATAAATGCGTACATCATTGGGAGTTGCAACCTAATTTCATGAAAGATCATTTCACAACCGCTTGCTTAGAGAGGCCCTCTCGACATGTTGGGATTGATGACTGGCTTCGACTACAAGTGCACACGTTGTAGGTGGAAAGTATAGCACTCGGCTTCCCATTTCATTTTACATTCTTTTATGAAACACATACTTCTGTACAAAATTTCTGGCATCCATTCTTCACATTTCCTCGGTCGTTACCCCAGAGATCTTTTTTTCTTCTTTGTCGGCTCTCGAAAAGCTGGCTAACGCCTCTGCACAGCCATTTTATTCCTTTATTATTTGTTTCCTCTGTAATTGCAGGCATAGGTTGCACTTATCTTTAGGTCTTTTCCTACTGGCCTATTCTCGCCTATCCTTCACAGTGGGTTTATGTTATATTTCAGGGTCATCATCACCAACATACTGAAGAAGAAGACGTGCAGCATAGTGTCAACGCATGTGTGAAAGGGCTTGTCCGCGGCGTCGACGTGAACATGACACCGACAGAGGTATTAGAGATGCTTTCACCCGCGGGTGTAATTTCAGTTTATCGGTGTGGACGTGTGGTCGAGAAAAACAGGATCCCTACGGAGTCGATCATAGCCACTTTTGCAGGGACAAATCGACCCTCAGAGATAAAGGCATGGCCTCTAATCTACAGAGTGGAACCTCTGTCCCCTCGTCCCCTCCAATGTGTGAAATGCTGGCGCTACGGACACACGGTAAAAGGATGTAGATCTGCTTCCAGGTGCCGAATTTGTGGACAAGAGCACAATGCTAGCGAGTGTAAGAGCAAGGTAGAAAGGTGCTGCCTCTGCAATGACGCGCACTCTGCTGATTATTCTAATTGCTCAGCCAAGGCACGGGAAATTGAAATTCTGGAAATCGTTGAACGAAGACGTTGCTCACGTAGAGAAGCCGTAGCGGAAATTCATTCTAGGACACAGGGTTACGCCGGCGTCACAGCCCGCCAGGTGACAGCAACGGATACGTCTCTTTCACATTATATTGCTAATGCCATTGAAAGGGCAATGGAAAAATCTATGGAACGCCTAGCTAGAAACCTTTGTGAGTCCCTGACACAAATTCTAACTAGCCAGATGGCGCACATATTTGGAACAACAACAGCAGTTGGTATAACTTCTCGAACTACTGAGTGTCAACGTACTTCAAACGAGGAAGTAACCGCCAATTTCACGTCGCAAGATGCCCAAAGTGTAATGCCACCTGTCGCTGTTAACGAGACCCAATGCACAGGCTCCAACGATAACACAGAGGGCGCAGAGGAAATGGACATGGATCCTCGGTCTTTAAAACGATGTAGGTCCCCTTTGTCTAAAAAAGCTACGACTCTAACTCAGGCAAAGACAAAAAAGTATCAGAAAGACAGCCTTACAAAGGAAGATTTATTAAAGGAAAACATTTTAGGTAAGGCAGTTACTGAGTCCATACTTACGCAACCATAGGTCTCCTCAAAATTCTTCATTGGAATTGCCGATCAATTTACTCCGCAGCAACAGATTTATTGTATCTATCATCGAAATTTTCCCCGGATATTATTGCTTTGCAAGAAACATGGCTTTCAGCTCATCAAAGTTTTCAATTGGCTAACTATCGCTCTTTCCGACTGGACCGTCCATCGAAGGGCGGAGGTTTAGCTTTCTTCATCAATAACAGAATTAGCCTTAAAGCAAAGATTTCATATAAACATATGTCCCCCGAAAGCGAAATTTTCGCATTAGATATTACTATACCAGGGTGTCTACCTTTCTCTTTAGTAAACGTATACTTTCCGGCGGGTGTACAGAACACTCGATGCTTGAATTCAGCAGTGACTTCATGGTGTAAGGACAAAATTCTGGTTGGAGATTTCAACTCCCATCACACGTGCTGGGGTTTTCGAACTGACCAATGTGGCAAACGCTTGTGGGATTGGATAATAGATAATAATCTGACTTGCCTGAACTCTAGAATTCCTACATATATTTGTAAACAGTCCCGCTCCGCATTGGATTTAAGTTTTGTAAGTTCGTCCTTCACTAACTTATCCTGGACAGCCTTGGACTGTGCAACCAACAGTGACCACTTTCCAATAATGGTTGAAATTGCTTGCCCGATTATGCCATCGTGCTCCCAGGTACGCGTATTTGTAGATTATAATAAATTTAAATCCGATCTTAAGGTACATTTGGCTTCTCATTCCGAAGAGCAGGAAGACACCAAGGCTATGAAACTTTGTGCGGTAATTAAAAGAACATACAAAAAGGCTGAATTCAGTGTTACATCTGCAAAGCAAACATCTTATAACCCTTGGTGGAATGCAGACTGCACGCGAGACCACCGACGCCGACAGGCAGCTTGGAAGCAGCTCCTCTACAACCAGTGCCCCAAAAATTGGTCTGATTATAAGTTTTATGCTGCTGTCTTTAAACGTACAGTTGCTAAAGCTAAAGAGGATTATGATAGGAAACACTATGATTTCCTTTCTAAATCTAAAAACAAAAAACCGCTGTTTAGGTATATGAGATCTCGGAAAATTCTGCCATCGCCAGCTAATATTGATTGTGTCAATCTGTCTCCCGATGAAATGAGAAAATCTCTCGAACTCCTTGCTAAAGGCTTGGAGAGTAGATTCACGTCATCGATGTCGTTTAATTTGCAAAAATTAGCCCCATCCTTAGTGTATACTGAAGTTTCATTGCCAGAATTATCTCAAGTGATTCGAACCTTACCATTGTCAGCCCCTGGTCCTGATGGAATTACCGTTCACATGATAAAAATTTTATTTGATCTATCTCCTGGAGACCTTCTAAACGTTATAAACTATTCCTTACAGAAAGCCTGGATACCTTACGATTGGAAAGTAGCTAAAGTAATCCCGATACCTAAAAAACAAGGACAAGGTTATAACATAGAAAACATCAGACCTATTTCTCTTACTTCTAATATGGTCAAACTCATAGAGAGGGTATTACACTGCCGCATTACTATCTGGATGACGGATAATTTAATATTAAGTCCAAATCAAATAGGCTTTAGAGCTAATTGCTCAATATGGTGTGCCCATGCTGATTTAGAGAGCCGCATCCAACTTGCCCGGAAAAGGAGAGAATATTCTGCTTTGATGAAATTAGATATAGCTAAAGCTTATGACAGCGTCGAACATTCAATTCTGCTAGATATTCTGCAGCGTCGTAATTTTCCCTATTATATAACCGCATGGGTGGCAGAATTTTTGCGATCAAGAGAATTTTATTGCTTTAAGGACGGATGTTCTTCGTCTAAATTCAGACAAACTCGCGGAGTTCCCCAAGGATCTGTCCTATCCCCAATATTGTTTAATATATTAATGAGCTCTATCCCCACTTGTCAGGACGTGCACGTTTACGTGTATGCAGATGACATTGCATTCTTTGCTGCCGACACTGACATTAACACATTATACCAAAAATTACAAAGCTACATGAGCATGCTAGAAGTATGGCTTCAGACAATTTGTATGTCATTAAATGTAAGCAAAAGTGCCATTTTAGTGTTCTCGGTCATGGATCCGGTTTCAATTTCTATTACTTATAAACACGAACCCATTCCACAGGTTGAGTCTCTAAAATATTTGGGAATCACATATAATGGAAAACTCAACTGGAGTCCCCACATAGAGAGTGTAGCGGGCAAGGCACAACGTGCTTTAGGTATTCTGCGCAGAATGAGCAACCGAAAATATGGACTGCGTAGGGATTCACTGTTGATGATTTATAAAATGTATATGCGTCCCATATTGGAATTTGGGTGTGTCTTGTTCTCAGGCGGCCCTGCTTATAAAATAAAGCCTCTGGTTCTTTTGGAGCGTGAGGCTCTACGCCTATGTCTGGGACTCCCCAGGTTTGTGGCTATTAATGTTATCTACCAAGAAGCGCGCCTTCCAACATTGCCCTGCAGATTTCGCATCTTAACAGTTCAAGCCTTTCTGAAATTTTACAGCTTGCAGCTTAGACGATCTGAATACGCATTCATTGATGATCCAAATTCCTTCTTCCTTGCTCATTGGCCTCGATTTCACACTCCACAGATCATATTTGTTCAAAAAGAATTAGATAGCCTGAATGTGAACATTCGAGAGGTAATTCCGTCAACCGAACCACATCAGAATATTAAGATAGATTTTGATGACATATTCCCCCCCAACTCTAAATATCAATCTGCCACTTTTTTAAATAACCTGTTGCAAGATTACCTAGCGCACGTGCAAACAAATAACATAATAGCTACAGACGCTTCAGTGAGCAACGAAAAGGCGGGCGTAGGCATCTTCTCGCTTCCGCTTGGCTGGTCATTCTCCTTGAGACTGCCAGATTTCACACCTGTTTTTGAAGCCGAGCTTTTAGCAATTCTTTTAGCGCTTCGGAAACTCCCGTCGAACTCAATAAGTGCAGTTATTATAACAGACTCCCTTTCGGTCTGTACTTCGCTTACGGCTTCACCCAATTCGCCACCAATAAAGACGTTTCTAACATTAGTTCCTCCACAGTTGACTTCTCTAAAACTATTATGGGTACCTGGACATTGTGGCTTACATTCAAATGAAATGGCAGACGCATTAGCGCGAGCATCCCTGAGTGGACCTATAATGCCTGTTCTTCCTTTGGTGGCTCACATAACAGCAATCAGATATAGAAAATATTCTATTCATAGAGATGTCAGTGAATCAATAACGACATGGACAGAATATCAGCACCTCAGATTTCCGTGGAAGGTCCAGTGGTGTCCATCAAGACAATCAGAAGTAGCGATCACGAGATTACGCTGCCGTGTCCCTCCATTAAACCTATATTTACACAGGACTGGTCTGACGCTATCGCCTCTGTGCCCATACTGCCAAGAAACAGAATCACTAGATCATTATTTTTTGGTATGTCGACGATACAAATTGTTAAGAAAAAGACACCTAGAACTTCCGTTCGCAAAATTAGGGTTAATATTATCACCAGAAATCATACTATCTTTCGGTGCGTCAGTTATAGGGGTCAGCCACAGGGACGTATTTGATGCCGTTTGCAGTTACATTCAGTCAACAAAACGAATAACTTTTTAACTTTTGTCTTGTATTTTGGTTGTTCTTGTAGGTTTTTTTTTTTTTTTTTTTTTTTTTTTTTTTTTAATCTCTCTTTCGTTATATTTTTTCTCATCGAATAAGTAGCACTTCAAAAGATTAGGTGAACGTTTCAGCACGCAATTCTTGGCCAATCCCCCAGCGTGGGTATGAGCCATAACATGAGGCCATCATCATCATCATCATCATCGTCAACGCTTCGAAGGCTGCTTTCGCCTGCGACCCGTTTCTTCGAAACCTGCTTGAAGACAACTCCGCTCGTCGCAGCAGCGCCGTTTGACCAATCCCGAGTGCGAACCATTCCCTCCCGAACACTGCAAGACTCGCCATGGCCACTGCCATCGATGACAACGAGTTCGACGAGGAACCCATGGCTGCTCCGAAAGCCGAGGTCTCCGGTGCCCCAGATAAGACAACAGCCATGGAGGAAGAGCGCATGCGCGCGGACTTGACCCGCGTGCAAGAGCGCAAACTCGGCATCATCATGGGCGCCGTCGTCATGATCACCTTGACCTTCATCCTGGGCTACATAGGTTTCGCGCTCTTCTTTGGGCCCCCTACTGAATTCGCGTTCACGCCCGCAACCCACCGCGATCTGACGACGCCCAACGAGACAGACCGCGACAACGACACAGTCAGGCTTCCCTTGCCGCCCTCTAGCGGTCTTCACTACGACTACCACGAGAGGTCGCTGATCGATGAGGAGAGCGCCGCGAGCGCCGCCAAGCTGTTCTGCGGGAGGGCGGAATGTCAGGCGGCCATTCGCACCTTGGAACGCCAGCTAGACCCGAGCCACGACGCCTGCGGCAACCTGTACGATCACGTCTGTTCCAGGTGGCAGAACCGGCACAAGAACCTGGCGAGTGAACGCGGTACGGTCTCTGTCGACGACATCCTTGCCGCTGACTACCAGGACAAGCTAGTCGCTCTTCTGCTGGGCAAAGGACACGCTTTTTCGGAACTGCGTAGCCTCTTTCAAGACTGCGTGGATGGACACTTGGCTACGGAAGAAGACGTGGCGAGCACGCTGGATACCATCATAGTAACGAGCAACGATTCCTCGGCCCAAGCTGTTGCCGAGGTCGTCGCCCGAATGGCCTCCTTGGGCGTGTCTCCGTTTTTCGACGTTGCAGCCAACGTCACAAACGACACGGTGTACTTCACGCTTCTGCCGCTGCGGCTATTCGACGAAGAAAGCTCAAGTCGTGGCGACGTTTCGAGCGCCCATGACGAAGCGGCGCACTCGAGGAGTTCTTCGTCAAAACACGAGGAAGCATCCGCGTTTCTGGATGGCCTCAGACGTCAGCTATGCTTAGAGGTAAAGCAGATGACAGGCTCTGTCAAGAACTGTGTCCTCACATCTGCCTCGAGCCTTTCTCCTTGGAATGCTGAATGGTATCGAACAACCGGGCATGATCGTATGTTTAAGAGCGCCATGGCAACGCTTCAGCCCTTCTTAGCGCTCACGAAAGAGTTTTACACGATGTTTGAAGACGACAAGGCCCAATCGTTGTCCGCTATTTCCGACCATTCTAGACGGCGGCAAGCCTGCTTGCGTTTGATAGACAGCTACGACAGCGCTTCGCTCAGCTCGCTAGGAGCTAGTGCCTTTCCTCCTACATTACAGCGAGAAGCGAAAGAAATCTTGCACGAACTGAATACATCGCTGGTTGAGGCATTTCCTAGCGCACCTTCGATTTCGTTCCGGTTAGGCCTACCACCACCTGCCGCGTTGACGAAGCAAGCGCTGATGCCGAAGTATAGCGGACACGTTAATGAAAACTTGTCCACCACAGGTGACTCCAAGTTAAAGACGCTCCTGCGTGTCGCCACCTGGAGAAAATGGACCGATCTTCGCGACGGAGGGGCATCTGTAGCGCTTTCGGCGATGCCATCATTCGTGGAGGACTCGTCCACGGTATACGTACCGCTGCCCGTCTTCAACGTAACCGCAACAAAAGATCCACACTTGCAGAGCCTCGGTCTTGCCAAGATAGGTCCTCGAGTGCTGAAGACTCTCTTTCGCAACAGACTTGCGACCATGCTAAGCGAGTCCAGGTTCTCGCGCTGCATATCGGGGCGCCGGATGAATGGTCATTCCGTCGGGTCTGCAAGACGCGTTGGCGTCGATGTGGAGGAAGCGGCCGCGTTTTACGTCGCCTTGAGGGCGTACCGTCGACAAGTCGGAGAAGCGTTGCCGATTCCCGGCTCCCCTCTGAACAGCGACTCACTGTTCCTGCTCTACTATGTACTTACCAAATGCGAAGTCACCTCAACCGACCACGATGCGACTCGCAATGGAGCTTCTGTCAACCGTGGCAGGCGTCAGGTGGAATCGGTTATTGCGGCGTTTCCCGGTGTCCTGTTTGAACAGTGTCAAAAGCCTCTAGAGCCTCCCAGCTGCGATGTTGATGAACCGTAGTTACTGGCGGCCGGACTAGGTGGAATTAGTGCAGAGGAGTTGCACTGAGCTTCAAGAAGTAAAAAAACCCTTATTTGTTTCGATAAAACAGTGCTCTGTACGTTACGAGCTTTCCTCGTATGTACAGTGCCCAAGTTCAAACGGGAACAATTCCGAAACTATTCCAATGAATGATTTCGTTTCCAGTTTCACCTGAATTTGTAACAGTGGAATGTTCGATACTGCAAAATGTACAAGTTGGACTACTACATGCTTGAAAACCAGCTACCGACTGATTAGGCCGCGGACTTCCATGTAATTACGCGTAAATGACATTTGTTGATGTTCGCATTTCAGTTTATGAGCGCGATATACAGTACACCGCTAGTGAATTATACAAAAGAAAGCTTTAGTTTCAATTCCGAAAGCTGAAAGATAAAAAATTCAATTTATCCGCGACACGAAGCAGCCACGCGATAGATGATGCAGCATTTATGCACAGCAAGTCCTGCGCTGTTTCGTCTGGTAACTGTTTGAGTAAACGTTCACAGACGTGTGCGAGCATTTTGCTCTTGAGAAGAAAGCTATCTTCAATGTCAGCTTTAGGCCGCTGTCCAAGTTCATTGTCATCCTCATCACCATTGTCCACGTCGTCTTTTGTGGAGGTGGCGCTCCCCGGTGTTGAACAAGTGGAGAGACATCGCTTCTTGTTTCTATTTCCTATCCTGGGCTTCAAATTTTACACTTGGCTTCATTTAACTTATTTCACCTCAGTATGCTGCAGATCGTCGTGTCAGCCAATTATAGCAGCAAGCGGACTTCAAGAGACCGCGCTCTCCAGGTTTAGTATTAAAGCAGTAGCATTCTAGTTGGCCCACTATGGATGGGCCTCGGCCTAACTCGCACAATAAAAAAAAAGCTGGGCCAGAACATATATATGGCCGCTTACCAACCACTAAGTATATGCTATAGCATACCACGTTGGCACGGCGGCAGCGCCAACAGCGGGTAAGCGATAGATCACTCGGGTTGAAAGGATTAATAGCGTTACGAGTTTCGACCATTATGGCGACACATCTGGGACGTGTGCAACTCGGGAAGCAGACGACCTGTTCCATGTCAGATCTTGGCGCTCAGGCCCGCTCGACACGCTCCTGGAGCCACGTCAACCACAGAGACCAATCAGAGCGCGCGGTTGTTCTCAGCGAGCCGCAGCGAGCTCAGTAAGTGTGGATAGCTACACATCACGGTGGCCGCGATAGCTGCGCTACGCAGCAGGCGTAGCTAAATACATGAAACTGTAGTGCTGGAGTGCCTGCTCCCGCTCATGTGTTCCATTCTAGCCGTGCTACGTGGTGCCAGCCAGCTTTGTCCTGCACGAGCTTGACCGAGAGATAGTAGCCACATCCAAACTATAGCATTTTCAAGCGCTGTCGATAGATCAATACGAAGCGATGTCTACCAAGGCGCGCCAGGACCGAACGGGATTGAGCGAGCGCTGGCGAGAGTACTTGTGGTCGTACCTGACGTTTCGCGCAGTTTGAGGCCATATAGTTGAGTGTTCTAAAGTAATTGAAATTAGCGAGGCCCGATGGCTACGACACCGATAAGCAGCCAAAGTTTAATTACGACGCGGGCGGGGGCGGCCCGCGCGTGTGCAGACGACAGTCGGCTTCTTCCGGAAGTACGTAGCTCTTATCGAAATTTGAAACGAATATTTTCGTTTACTTCCGCCCGTTTAGTGAACGGCGTCACTGACTTCGCATAACGCACACATTACGGTAAGATCGAAACGCGCAAATCCAAACAGCCTTCTGGATTGATGTCAGCTAGCTAGCGGCTAATACCAGTCGTCTATGTGCATGACGAAATATGGCAGTCGCCGGCAGCCTCGAAACGGGTGAGGAGGTTTTGTTTGAAAAGAGAGCGTTTGAAAAAAAAGGTGACCCCGCGCTCCGCTTCCGAGCTCCACGCCCAGCACACGACTGCAAAATTTAGCTGAAATGTTTACAGCCGGCTGTGCTATCTGCGGTCTGTATTTTTCACCAAGCCTGAGGGGTAGTTCAGGGGAGGTATATTCTGTAGGAGTCCACCTATACATAGTATGCACGTGACGTCACATCCGCTGCTGTCATCTGCTTCCGCTACCTTCCGCCATCTTGGGGAACCTTATCAACAGGCGCGCGCATAGGCCTACAGGTTCCCCAACATGGCGTCGCCGTAAACCGGAAGTCACGGAGTATCCTTGAATGACGTACGTGCATACTATGTATAGTGGACTGTCCATTTCGGCCGCTGCTGATTGGCTGGTGCCGCTCGTCTCCTCCTCGCTCGTACAGCTGCATCCAATCAGCAGCGGCCGCAATGGACAGTCCGCTGGGTGCTCTGCTCGTCATTTCATTTACCGAGCTAAAAATGCTGTTTCGGGCCGATATGGCCCATGTGCTTTGGGAATGCCAACGCCATGAGGAAGAGGGACAAGGAGGAAAGGGGAGGACAACAGCAGGACCTTCTGAAGCAGGGCGCCTCGCTGAGAGATGGCAAGCCGCCCTGCTCAGCGAAGCACCCGAAGACCAGGAGTCGGCCGTCCAGCGGGCCAGGGCCGTTGCCGAGGATCTCGGAAGATTTTCCTCGGGCGCCTAGCCCCGGGCACCAACATCAATAACCCTTGGTCAAATAAAGTTTATTCCTATCCTATTACGGCATTATTGTCTGGCCCGCTGAATTCTTGGGTAGCTTTTCTTAGTGGGTACGCGCCATGGCTTGAGCTCATCATCATCATTATCATGGAAAAAGAAAACGACAACAGCAACAACGCCCATTTTCACCATGCAACCGCCGAACGAGACTTGAAGAGATGGAAAGTGATAGCTTTCTGCGGGCACGCTCGGTTTTAGCCACTGCAAGCTGTGACGGAAGTCACCGGCAAGCTTCATCGGTTGCATATACGTCAGACACGCGTTTCAAGTTGTCCAAGTGAGCCTTCTACGACCTTGTATACAGAGTTGAAAGCGTGTTTTCCTTTTTTTTAAAGAAAGGCTGTAGCACGCCAATACCTTGACAGTGCGCGTTTACGCTAAGCGGAAGTGCGAACATCAGAATTGCAAGAGTACCATGAGCACATCAAAGCATTCCGATAACATCGCCGCGAAGCCTCTACGCAATGAAACATCAACGGACGTCACCGTATGAAACACAAACTCGGTACCAATGAAATGCATTGACCTTTCGCAAAGTTGTAGGTCAAGCCACAAACAGCTTGTGTTTAGATCTTTGCGAGCACCTTTGAGCGAAGGACGCGACATTCGAGGAACAGTGAAAGAAGAACGTTATCAGGGAGTCACCGACGACAGTCAGTGGGATCGACCGTGTTCTTCTAGACAACGTAAACAGAGATAAGTACTCAGGAATAACAAGACGCCCTCTCCTTGAATTTGGAAACACCGACGAGTGATGTTTAAACTGCAATAAGTGTTTAAAGGCTTGTGAAGAAGCAATAGATGATACCGTCCCGCTAGGACTTACCCAACACGCACTTGCTGTTGCGGCAACGGTCGCACAGAAGGCAACAAAGGTGTGGATGACTGCATTGAAGCCGCGAGCTTGTGGTGATGGGACAGTGAAGAAGCAGCCGGCAGCGCTCATTGAACGTGCAGCGTAACTGCTGTGTGCATAGCGCACTAAGTACAGCAAGGGAGAACGAGGAAGTTGCCCTGCTTTTACTTGAGGGTCAGTGACCGTCGTAGCCGACCATGGGAGATGAGACGGCAGAAGGTACTGGTGCGGCCGCCAACACCGGAACAGCGGACACTGGAACTGCCACCGCCCAGGAAGAAGACCCCACGTTCAAAGGGAGCACTATGCACTACTGCATAGGCATCGTCCTCATCGGCCTGTTCGTGTTCCTCGTGTACACCGTCGTCGGCGCACTAGCCAACGTAGAGATAAACTTTGACATTCCCTTCCTGACGAGGGGCAACACGACCACCACGACGTTGGCGGTGGCGACCAAGGCATCCCTCAATCTGACCGCCAACGGCACGGTCAACGTCAAGCAGGTCGACGACGAGATTGAGATAGTACAACTGAGGGACGACTACTTTCTGCCAGGCGAAGGCGATGAAGAGGAAGTTCGAGTGAATTATGGCAGATAGCGTTGAGTGGATCGCCATTAATCGCAACTCACAGGGAGCGCTGTCCCCCCGTCGCCAGTTTTTCCACCGTCTTCATTTTGAGCCAGCCTTCAACGTGTAAACAACGCTTTTGCACTTTGCCAAGGTACGCGGGTCTCTTGTTGCTTTGTGATTCCGAAGTATAAAGAATTTAGTCGTTGTTTAGTCATTACAAGGCTTCACGAGGCGAACAAATGCGTCAATGACCTGTGAACAATATACTTACTGCATACTGAATACTTTGCGTACTTGAAGTTGTCCTCTGCGTATTTAACGATGAAACTGCAACATTGTGGCAGCGTAGTTAGCTGCCCTTGGCTGCGCCCGGTGGAAGCTTTTGTGGGAAGGACAAGACGCAGAGTTTCTGTGTCGGCGAATCAACGTTCTTTTGCGACCAGGATGTGGGCAACAGTGATCGGCAAGTGCAGCGGTGACTGTGGAAGTTTGTTAGCGTCCTTGCGCACAGGACTTGTGACGAATTAGCGGATGACATCGCGCCCCTATAGCAGGGATACAACAAGCATTTGCTTCGGAGATAACGATTGCAGAGTACTTAGATGACTAAACTTAGTTGAAAGCAGCTAGGCTCTGGACACTCCTGGTGCAGTTCACATTGCAGAGTAAGGCGTGAAACGAAAGTGCAAGGAACTGGGCGGGTACCCCGCACTGCAAGATTTAGTTTTGTCGCATAAGGTGGTCATTGACCAGTGCTCTCAAAGTGGGCTAGGGTGGCGTTTATTACAGTTGATGCACTGTAACTGAACTATCCACAATCATCCGCGAGGCAATTGTGCCTGCGTACTTTTCACCCTAGCTCAACTACGAGTGTATGTGTGGTTTGCGCACCAAGACAGTAAATTCGCGTGAACCTACCGGGGAATTCACCGGGGGTGTACTTTTCGCGCCAACGCTGTGAATGGACTGAGGTGTGCGCATGGGTGCACGCTTTTCGCACCACAACAGCAGACACGAACTGCGACGTATACGTATACGTACACATGACCCTCGTATAAGCACCTAATTCAAGCACAAACGAGGAAACGCGCTCAGCATTTCGCCGTGTTCGTAAATAAGCGTACGACCTAATTAAACCGGTCGCTTTGGTCGCTTTTACGGACTCGCATAGCTCCATATGTGGAAGCCGACCTTCGAAAACCGTACAAGCGCTTGTTCACGTTTCTTTGCATTGGGCTTTCTTCTCGCTTTCACTTTAAAATGTTTGCGAATTTGTAAGCGATCTCGTCGCTCACCTTCTCCCAGTAGTATTAATATTACAGCACTAAACTGTTTCTTTGCATGTTACGTACATCTGTTAAGTGCTTTATAGCGGAACCAGGCTTCCAGATTGTGTTAAGTTCGTAGAATGACATTATCTAGAGACTGGGCTATTCAATTAAACGCGCTTACACTCTGCAGGCGTATAAAAGTATCGTCCAGATCTGAATCAATGACGCTCGCCTACAGAAGTATTGCGGAACATGTGCCATCTCGCAAAGCTTACGTCGTCCACCAACTTGCCCAAATTGTTTCGAGTACTGAGATAAACGGTGACGTAAACGGTCTTCTTAACTAACCTGACATGATAGTTACGGCAGGCGTGAATAAACGCAACAAAAGCGTAAAGCAGAGGTCCTGGAAGTAAGCTTTGTGCCAATTACGTGCAGCACCAGTCACTACAATCAATTTAGCGTAACTTTACGAAAAAAATCCGAGGACACCTAAGTACTTCTTGTGAGTTGTGGCTGCGAAAGACATTAATGTCCAATTGACCGCCACTAAGCGGTCTTTCGAGGTATGAACTCCTCGCCGGCAAGCGATGCGCCTTGAGGCTCTCGGCCAATGCTTCCTACATTCAAATTCAAATTCAAATTCAAATTTATTTGCCACCATGGTACAGATGATGGCGGGGACCCGTAGTAAAAGCTGCCGTTGGACAGCTTGACAAGGCCACGGGCCCCCACTTTGACAGCAATACAGTGGTTGTTTTTCTTTCCCTTTTTTTTTTTTTTTTCTTTTTTTTTTTCCCTTTTTTTTTCACACACACGAAAAAGAAAAGAAAATACAGGAAATACAGATAACAAAGGAAAAAAAAAAAAAAAAATACATATAGCAGAGTTGTTATCCGGTTACAGTAGTCAGCATAAAATCAACAGCATTGTCCTGGCTGGAAAAAAAACTTACAATGATGGTGAAAGAAAGAAGAATTGGGTAGACAAATCACAGAAAAAAAAAAAAAAAAAACATAGCACAAGGTCGGTGCACTTCGATCCGTGTCATCACGCTACCTTGCCCGACTTCCACAGAACCTAATGGGGACGCTTCCACGCAAGCCGCGGTGATTTTGACGTCACCGCTTTCGTCACGCCTGCCTTGGCAATGGCAATTTCTCTCGAAGCAGCATGCTGTCGTAAAGCGGAGCGCACGGGCCTGCTATCTAGGAGGCTTGGTTTTGCCCAGTGGGTAAGACACTCGGCCTCTGAGCGTGGGGTCGCAGGTTCGAAACTCACTACCGCCAACGCTTTTCCTTTCGAATTTATTCTGTTTCTTTATACATTAATTTCCTTATAGCGATTACCGAGGCGAAGTTAGAACGCAGGCGAGAGCTTGCGCGGTTAACACATGTGTCTGAGAGGGAGGGTGACGTGGCGTCGCGGAAATGCCCTCTCCCCTCACTCAACACCTGGCGCAGTTGGCCTCTCGCCCGCCCCGCCATCGGCTCTGCGCCGTCGAGGCGCGCACTTGACCTGGCGTCGCAGCCAATAAGAATTTAGGTGCCCTTTCGCTGCTACAGACGACAATGAGTCATTTGATGATTTTGCATCAGTACATCACAAAGGGGAAGACGCGGACTCAGCGCTTACTAGCCCAATTTAGCAGACAACAATGAAGACGACGATAGCCAACTGCCGGATTTACTATAGACTGGTCACAACGTACCGGGTGTATTATTTCAACGTTCATAGAACTTTAAAAATTGGTTATGGCATATTGCAGATATCTTTTCATTGAGCTAGATTACCTAAAGAGGCAGACATTACTTCCACCGGAAATGAAAACATTAATTGAACAATTAACAAAGTCTCACTAACAAACTTTTAAACAAAATCTTTAACACACACATCGCAATACACGAATTGAATCCAGTGATGCACACAAAACATATCCAGTTGGGATTAATTTTGATGCTAGCATCAATTTCGAGATAAGCGCAGTCAAGCTTGCGGTAAAAATGCAGTGTTGTCCCACTTGCCTTTTCTTTAGTTAACAAACCGCCTTTTTATACACTGAAGCTAGAAAAATTGCTCGAACACCGGTGCATTTCGTTGCAAATTTCGGGGACGCATGTCTCAAGACTGGTGTTTCCCTCAGAATTCGTTCCAAGTAGACAGGACTTTCAAGGCCACCAGCTACAATTCGTAGATTGCGATATGTGCCACAAAGTACAATTAGTTGAGGAGGGCCAAACCTTTCTTAGTTAGGAAATCATTCAGTATGGTTTCTCATTCAAATAATGTCTGCCCCTGAAAGTAATTTACCTCAAGGAGCATAATTGTGCTACATGCTACGGGTGATATTTGTTTGTAATTCTCGTTTTTTAAAGAGAACGTACACAAGAGAAGAGCAAAATGCAAATGTTATAGCACAAACATGTGAGCAAATGTCGCTCTGGGAGCAAGTGTCACTGCCAAAAATGCGAACCTCTTTTGCCGTTTCGCGTCAGTGAATCATTGGAACTGCATCTTACTTGGTACCCTCTCTACGGGGCCCCACGCCTCGGCCTACTCTCCTCCTCTTCGCCAATTGGGGTGGGGGAGAGCGAGCTACGCGTACATAGAAACGCTGCTAAGGAAAGCAGTTGCTGCACTGACGAAGCGAAGTCCTCTTGTCGAAACGTTGGCTTAACAGGGATCATTAGTTCAAGTCTAACTCCGGTGCCGCCTATTTAATACGTGTAAAACGCAGAAACGATTTTCCTGTAATTGCAACTATGCCGATTTTAATGAAATTTGTTTCATTTTAGAGAAAATGTTGAATTCTAGGGTCTGTTAGTAGCGGAATTTCATTTAAGGCCTCAATATCTTAAAATAAATCTTCAGAGATTGGCATGTTTCACAAATATCAAAGCACCAAGTTCACTCATTCGCAGCTCTTCACCCAGAACAGATATCGCAGCTCTGTAAACTGCATCCGTTAGAGCATCCAAAGTGAATGAATCTTATATATCTATAGATATTTTAAGTGAATTCATTACGTTGTTTATAAGGGTATTGCAAAAGTCCTACCCACATATCTGGCATGTTATCCAGTTTGTCTGGATAACATGCCAGCCTTTCTTTCTTTCTCTCTTATGGCTCATATTTACTGCAGCACTATCAGTATGCAATTTCGTTGTCGTAGTGGTCGCAGCCCCTCACATCAGCGAAACACGTCCACTGTGGTGGAATAGGCCAAAAATTGATTAGCACGCGCACAATTAAATATGAGAGAATATTTAAATGATAGTGAGCCACAATGAAAGTGAGCCACAAATACACTTTTGTAACAAACAAACAGCGTACATTACAATTTAGTACACGAAACTGCTTGAAACGTGAGAGAAATTCCTGCAAGGCCAGGAACAATTTCCCGATAGTGCGGCCAATAGTCGAGGCACACAAGGCTAGCAAAACAGAAACTGCTAATTTTCGGTAGTGTGCAAAGTTTTTCTTAAAACAAACCTCTTTACCCCACGTTGCTGGTGTTGTGCGCTGACTCATGCACCATTCCCCCAGAAAGAGCATGTGCCACCGTGACACAATGTGTATAGAAGCCTTGAACGTATGTAAACGTATGTCGCACACTTCGTTGTGCGCTTACACCTCAACTTTTTTCACGCGACAAACACAATACATCGCCTTTGGTCCTCGTGACAGAATAACATAAACCGGTGACGAGGCTGTGCTCCTGCCATCTGCTGCTGCTGCTATACCTCGCCGACTTCAACAAGCTGCGCATCATTTAAATTCCAACATTGTTGTTGTTGCCTCAAAACATGGCTCGTGTTGGATGTGCGTGTTTTTTGTTTCTTCGCCTTCAGCCGATGGCTGAGCTGCGCATGGTAGGGGTCCGCTGTCAGAGCAAAAGGACGAAACGCTTCTGCAAGGGCTCGGGAACATAAAAGCACGGTCCGCTCGGATAACCACAATCTATTTAAGTACGCTTCTAACTTCGACAAAGAAACCAAAAGTAATGTTGATCTCCGCGCCCGTTGGAGGTTCAAAAAAGAAGGAAAAGAAAAGAGAAGGGAAAATAAAACTTAGTGCCGTGCATTTAACGTTTGCTGAGAATCCTTTTAGCCGATCAGCCCCAAACGAGGACGTCGCCATGTGCTGTCACCACGCAGGCATCGCCGGCTCGCATTAGCCTCGTAGACATTACTTATGGCTTTTAGAGCCCGCTGCACTTTTGGGTATACACTAAATACGCGCTTGAAATGAAAGAGCTTCGCGCGTGAGAGTCGGCCAAGTGGTTTCGGGTTTCGGCGGGGGCGATTTCGCACGCAGAACCCGATCCCGGCGCAAACGACCAAATGCGTCCCCAGGGGTGAAGGGGCGGGCAGCGGGCTGTGTTGGCGTGTGTCACAGTAGAAGGGGGGCCGTGATTGACAGCAGTGGGCGAAGAACGGCCGGTCGTGTCACTCCAATACTGGAAGGAACCTAGTGCAGAGAGTTCAGAAACGTACAAGATGACGGAAAAAAAAAGTTTGCGAGAATGACAGCGTAGCAGAGAGCGTGGTCTCTCCGGGAAATGACTGCGCGAGAGGTTTCTGCCGTACGTGCATGAAGAACACTGGCACTGCTTGGGCAATTAGGCGCCCTGTAATATTTCTATAAGAAAATGAAAAGAAAGGAATGTAGGTGGGACTTATTTATTCGGTGGTCCTGCGCCACGTATTCGAAGCACCCGGCTAAATACAGTTCACCTTAGGTCATATGTACATTTTTTTTTCAAGTTCACTTTTTTTTCCAAGCTCTATTGAGCTGATCAATCGGCTAGAAGTTTCTGTGCATGACATGCCTCTTGATTGGTTTGTAAAGTATTTACATGTTGTACAATTCATTATTACTCTGTTCTTGTTCCAGAGCCACAAGCTGCATTCTTTGTCGTATGTGTGCTTGTACTTAGTACTCACTCCTGCTATGCGCAGCTATGTGCAATATTACAGTATTGTAAATAAAGAAAATAAAAAATCAGAGACGCCTGAATAAGTTATGAGGAGGAGGGAAATTATTTTCCTCAGATGTTATAATTCTTTGAATTACTAGGTCCTTCTGCCAGTCGGCGTGAGGTGGTCGTAAGCCCTTGACTTTCGGCGATCTCCAAAGGCCAGTTGGACTAAAGGTCCAAATCCAAAGGTCCGTAGCTGGACTGCGGGATCCGAGCTGGACGACGATACCTCCCAGTTCGAGGTGTTATTAAGTTGGAATCCGCCCCCTCGCTTTAGCTCGGGGCGAATTCTGCATGCATGCAACTGTTGCTGCTGAGTAGGCCTGAATTTAATTGTTGACTTTGCCTAGGGTGAAGGCATCTCGACTTGAGTATTCCTCAACGTCGACGTGGACTATATCCTGCAGGCCAGAGTAGCGATTATGTAGAGCTCTCGCTCTCCTTCTGTTCTTGTGATGTTCAGGTTGAATGTTTTTTGGTATTGGGTCTATCCTTAAATTTCTGGGGTATATTAGCGGGAGTTCGCATATTGAATTATGTGTGGATCCACAATGGATCCCCTGATCCTCCAGTACGCGTCTTACCACTTCAGTTTTGGGTAGCCTCTCCAGCTGGGCTAGTTTGTGTGGCTCGGCCGGCTCCTCCAAAGCGTCGTATTGCCGAACCTAAGCAGTCATGGGGATTTGCGTTGTCCTGGGACTGTCCGCCCACCCACGAGATGTCGCTACAGTGTTTCCACTATCAGCGCTGACACGGAAGTGCTACGAAGGAACGAGACATAAGGAAACAAAGCGAGAAGACGCATTGCACGGCGTAGAGGTCCACCTAATTGTCATCGCGTGAAGCAGAGCTAACCTGCGAATTATGTGAACCTAATGTGAATGTCTTAAAGACGCTGCAGAAGACAACGCACAGAGCTAATACGATCAGTTATTGCTGGCGAAGATCTTTCGGACTGTACGCAGACTCCGCTTTTTACGGTAGTAATTGGTCTTCGCGCAGACTCTTGTTTTCTAGGACGTCACTGTATCGTATGTCACTGTGGACGGACGGACGGACGGACGGACGGACGGACGGACCGACCGACCGACCGACCGACCGACCGACCGACCGACCGACCGACCGACCGACCGACCGACCGACCGACCGACCGACCGACCGACCGACCGACCGACCGACCGACCGACCGACCGACCGACCGACCGACCGACCGACCGACCGACCGACCGACCGACCGACCGACCGACCGACCGACCGACCGACCGACCGACCGACCGACCGACCGACCGACCGACCGACCGACCGACCGACCGACCGACCGACCGACCGACCGACCGACCGACCGACCGACCGACCGACCGACCGACCGACCGACCGACCGACCGACCGACCGACCGACCGACCGACCGACCGACCGACCGACCGACCGACCGACCGACCGACCGACCGACCGACCGACCGACCGACCGACCGACCGACCGACCGACCGACCGACCGACCGACCGACCGACCGACCGACCGACCGACCGACCGACCGACCGACCGACCGACCGACCGACCGACCGACCGACCGACCGACCGACCGACCGACCGACCGACCGACCGACCGACCGACCGACCGACCGACCGACCGACCGACCGACCGACCGACCGACCGACCGACCGACCGACCGACCGACCGACCGACCGACCGACCGACCGACCGACCGACCGACCGACCGACCGACCGACCGACCGACCGACCGACCGACCGACCGACCGACCGACCGACCGACCGACCGACCGACCGACCGACCGACCGACCGACCGACCGACCGACCGACCGACCGACCGACCGACCGACCGACCGACCGACCGACCGACCGACCGACGGACGGACGGACGGACGGACGGACGGACGGACGGACGGACGGACGGACGGACGGACCGACCGACCGACAGACAGACAGACAGACAGACAGACAGACAGACAGACAGACAGACAGACAGACAGATAGTTCCGTATAAAATCTGCAAACTGCCACCAATTTCATCGCATTAATCCTTAGCATACGCCGACTACTGCCGGCTGAAGTAGCAAACTTCAGCCGGAAGCATGTAGCCGGAAGTATAAGCATGTAACAAACTCCTCCATCCCACCCCCCTTGTTTCAGCCAAGTAGCAGAACACACCGCATTGGCTAAATGAGTCTTTCGTCGTAATACGCCTAGCGCGCCGCGGTCACACTTGTTCTATTCCAACACCACGACTAAGTATACCTAATTTCGCGGACCTAAATCAAGCACCGCGCAGGCTCCACCTCTTCCCCCTTCGCTTTCCGCATCCTTCGCAAAGCGCGTAAAAAAATAAATAAAAGAAAGAACACCGAAACACGAAAACGCTGAATCCGCCTCGCTGCATACCGCTCACGGTGCGCCACTGCTTTAATGCATGCGAGCCGAGCAACGCACTTTTTCTTTCGTCTGATGGTGAAACTAAAATAACGGGATCGCGCGGAGAAACCATTAACCATCCTGCCCCGTGGACAAGCAATTTACATCCCTCGTTCCTGTTCCCTTCTTGCATGCTTGACGTTGTGTATCCGCGCTCGCGGCTTCTTTGTTTCGCCATTCCGAATTTCGTCATGAGCATGTCGTTACTCTCGCCATGTTCTTTCTCTTTCTTTCTTATTTATTTCTTTCTTTTTTTATTCTTTATAATACCGCTAAATCGACTCCCCGCACGTGCGCCTAAATGCGGGGCGGTGGCGTGTGTCCGCCGGTTGGAGCATTAAAAAATGCGAGAAATTTCCCGGGACGCGAGAGCTTACTCACTTCACATTTCTTTATTTTCTTTTTCTCTTTCTTTTTTTTTTTTTCTTTTAGTGCGGGCTATGCCATCGCGTGAGTTGCAGCACGCGCACATCCATTATGGGAAGCGCGCGGTTCGACTTCGTATCTGGCGTTCCTCTTCAACGTCGTCGCGTCTTTTGTTTCCCCGCCGAAGGCCACGGTACATGTAACGCTCTCATAAGTATGTAGCGCGCCGCGTCAACGATTGACGATTTTAACTGCGAACTGTTGTTAGGCGTTACGAAATGAGAACCCTGTGTTCGTTCTTTTCTTCGTTTTTCCTTCTTTCGGCACGTTTTCGTTCTGGCTAACGTGGCATATACATACGATAAAAGAAAGACATAATTAACGCTGTTGCGCAAAGCGACAAAGAGACTGGACTTCAAGGAGCGAGGAAAACAACACACGACACCTGAAATGCGCGCATGTGTCGTGCGCTGTATTTTTTTTTTTTTTCTCGCTTGAGTCCCCCGTCCCTTCGTCGCTTTGCCCAACAGTGCTAATTATGTCAAACCAACTAGTCCACTGCGAAATTTTCCTCCGAAAGAAAGGCGTACACTGACCAAATAAAACTTTAAAAGGCAAGGCGTTTCGGCTTCCAGGCGGAAGCCTTGTTCACAAAGGGGCAAAAGAAATGTTGAAGTGGCTGTTTAGGTATGTTTTAACACGTCACACAAGAACTGCGCGTAAAATGGAGGGGGAGGGGGAAGGGTGAAGGCAAGAAAGGTTCCTTCGTTTGAATTGAGTGGTGTCCTGTTGACTGTATCTCGAGGGACTGAAGGCGCAGACATGACTTCCAGTTTCTTGCCTCGCCGATGATACCAGAGTTAATCTAATCTATATTGTGCTCATTCGTTGATGCGTGCTCTGCCAAAGCATTCCACGCCACTCGTCAATAACTCCCACTAGTTAATGACACGCGAAACAAGCTCGGAACGTCGCCGTAAATTGCGGGTTCAGTACGCACGCTTTAACAAACAACGCTCAACGAAATGACCTGGCTAAAGAAAAATTCCGGCTCAGTGCATCTCACTATGACTGTCAACGCACCGCACTGCTGAAGTAATGAGTGGTCCTTCTAGGATTTCCATTGCTTCAAGTTGGCGGAGGCCACAACGAAAGCTGCACTATCATGGCTTCCCAACCGCAGCCAATTTTGTGCCACTGTCGCTGTAGAACTGGGGTTGAGCATATCTGACTTCGAATGAACTACGGCGCGTTTGCATATGCTTGTTCTTCAGGCGTAAGATTTTCATTTTCGTCGCCAGCTAGAACAGTGTACCTTCTCATTTTTTTATCATTAAATTGTTGTCATGCGACGCGACTGACCTCTGAAAGCGCTAACTTGCACGACTGAAACTTGGCAAGGGTGGTACGTGAGATCTCGAGGCATGCGCCCACGGTCTAATGTATAGAGCAACGTGCTGCACTGCTGCGGGGTCCGGATTCAAAACCAATGTTCGGGAATGTAATTTCCTTTTAATGCGAAGCGTTCTTGAATGAGTTCAACCCAGTTTACTGTAACACGTATCAGGCCGTTTCCGTGGGCCGATCCCGAAGGCAGAGCAGTCGAAAACGTATAGGCCGTTCCTGCGGATACGTGCCACTGGTTAAGTGCCAGTGCTGTGTGCCACCCTTCAATGAACCTCTCTGACGCCAACTTGGTTCTCTGGGTACAACAACGTGCGCTGCACAGCGCATCAGCTCCCCACACGTCGCAAAATCATGTACTGTTCGCTGAAGAATAGTTACATGATTCGTGCGAACCGTTCTCTACCAAACCGTTAGTGCTGTGCTTCACTTAGATGTCAGCTACAGTTGAATCTGCTTGATTTCCTTTTTTTTTTCGCGAGTGAGACCGACGTTTCAGGGGCTATAGATAGCAGACAGCAGCCGCACGCTGAAGTGGAAGAAGTAGGTTGGGTACGCGAATCGCATTAAAATAGAACATGTCTGCGTAATGAGTCACCGGCATCGATCTATACTACTCCGGATTTGCAGCTTTGCGTACATGGCCTGGCGATATTAGAGAGTTTTAGAATTTAGAAAGAGAAATTTAGAAATATATTACAGCTTTAGAAAGCTCGCCTTCGTGCATGCATGGCGTTCGCCGCCAGCCTTTCCCGTAAACATTATGGCTGCAGTTTGCGGGAAGCGTGAGAAGCACTCATGAATCTTTGAATGCTATCGCATTCCACTCCTAAAGGCGAAGCTTAAGCGTCGTCCAATATTTAACGCGATAGCTTTAAGGGCCCCGCGTCACAGAAGATCCGCGTCGGTGCCGGCGCCGATATCGGTATGAGAGAGTGAGTGAGTAAATATTTTATTTGAAAACATGGTATTGACGGGTGACCTTGTTGTTAGGCGGCCACGAGCCCCTGGGCCCGGGCGGCTTCTTCAGCTCTGGAAAAACCATCCTGAACCAGGCATCCCTATCCACGCAGGCCCACGTCACTGAACCAATCGAATTTCTCGAAGTAAAATACGTCAGAAAATTCGTAAAATATGTACATGTGGCTTGGTTTATTACGTTTTATCTGCCTTCAGTGTTCATTATGCAAAAAAGAAGTGAGGCGTGCAGACAGGACACAAGCTGCTCCTCACCTGCACGCCTCACTTCTTTCTTGCATAATGAATCCTTACCAACTAGCTCAGCTTTCTGTCATTCTAAGCTTCAGTGTTCTAAATTTCAAACCAATATATACTTGCATAAATGCAGGGGGCCCTACGAAAGGGCGTAATCGTTAACTTCAGCGGTTCAGCCTGTCGAGGTGGCCAAATCGAAACGGGTCAAACGTCTCAATGCGTTTACTCGCCCACGAGAAATTCGTAGGGGGTCGTTCAATGCTGCTTGTCGATGCATACACGTCCGTGGATTAACGACTCAAATATCGGGCTTCTGCACTAGGCGTCCAGTGTTTGAATCCGGTCATCGGACAATTTTAATGGTGCTACATAGTATTAATGCATAAAACTCCGTATAGTATGCACCCTGTTGTGGTGGTAAGCACGCTGCTGCTCACCAAGGAACCCTAATGTGTGCCTGCGCGGAATACTCGTGTCTGCAGCGGAAGCCAGAATCGTCCCTGCCCCGGCAGGGACGATTCAGACGAGCGCGACATGGGCTTCGTTGCTCGACGAAAGTTCCCCCCTCTACGAATGTTCTGACGGCATTGGACCCACCGTCAGTCGACGCGGAGATTGGGGTCTCATACTCTCTGCCTCAGTATATCGCGTAATGAAAACACGTATACAGTTGCGCTCGAATTTCGCGTTATGGAGTATCGTAATCGTCGATTTTCTTTTTTTTTTTTCTGCCAAACGCGCCGCACGTTTCTGAGGGCCTTCTTATACTTCACGCGCGGACCGCGCATGCGTCGTCTATACCAAGACAGCACGACGACGACGACGATAAGAATGCAACACGAGCGTCAGCATAATTTCTATCGCAAGGAAAAACAAAAGTGGGGGGCTCCGAGGGTGGGCGATCATTGAGTTAAACTTCTAAAAAAATTAAAAAATTAATGGCTGAAACAACGCGCGCAATTTCGCTCATTCATGACCTGCATCGCCCTTATTTTCACTTTCTTCTTTTTTTTTCATCTTTTGGGCGCAAAGAAGCTCTACGAAAAAATAATATATAAACGAGAAAATTACTAACCACAAGAGTAATTTTCGCGATGTTACGCTCCTAATTACGCGTATCGATCTTTCTATTTCTCAATTTTTCTTTTTGTTCTGTCTCACGCAGCCTCCGATGGCGTGACAAAGCCGGCGCGGGGTTTATTTCTTTTCTTCTTGATTCAGGATGAACGGCAATTTAGAAGCCTCACTGGAGATGTTCGCTCGGCCGAACCCACAATTTGTACTCCCTCACGGCTCTTCCATCACTTCGCGGCATTTTGGACCCCTTCTTATTAACTGTTATTCTTTCACGCGAGACTTTCTAAGCCCTCTTTCCTTGACTGTTAGTTCATTCCTTCGTATTTCATTTCTCGCGATTGTCGCCGTTCAACGCTTTTATTCCCCTGCAGGCACCCGTTAAAAGTATTTTTCGCGAGTCAACGGTGTAGCTAGTGTCCTCGGTTGAGGCGGCACGAAAGAGAGGCTGTAAACCGGTTGTTATTGAGAAAGTGTTCCTTGGCAACCCTAATACATTTAATTGACTGCTAGTAGGCTGATTACTAGACGAGAAAATCGAGGGCAAACGTCTTTTTAGTTCTTTTTTTTTTACTTTTGCGCAGGAACCTTGGCATCGGTACGTTAATGTAGCGTCCCAAATATTATTTAACTTGTTTTTGTCGGAGTAGCTTTTATTTAATTTGGACTGTTGTAGTGAAGTGAAATTATCGAAACTTGCTACCTTTAGCATTTGGCTTCCCTAGAATACAACGTAGCCACGTCTTTACCGATAAAAAAACGAACTAGGCACGAATAGACGCCGCCGATATCTGTGACGTCCCGGCAAAGCTACAGTGCGGGAACATTAACACAGCGTCCCTACCCTTCTTAGGTTATCGGATCATTTCTGGCTTACGAAGACCGCTCTCGTGTTAACAGTGGCTGTTTTATTTTTACAGCGAAGCTGTATATGTCTCACCGATTCGTCGGTCTGTCGCCTGTACGCCGAAAACTCCTCCGGCGCGACCACATGCGCATGCGCGAAAAAGAGAAGGAGAGGCGCGTGATTGGCTGCGCCAGTAGTGACGTTGTTGCTGTCCGTCGCAGCCGAGCGCGCGCGCAGTAATCTCTCTCCGCCTCCGAAATGAGTAGGTCACGCGTACTCCCGAGGAGCAGGCAGCTTTCGATCAGCAACGCCGCGAGCAGAACCGGTAACGAGCTCGTCTACGCGGTGCCGATGCTGCAGCCCGGGCACAAGAACAGACTCGTGCAGCCGAGCGCAAGCAGCAGCTGCGTACCAAGGATCAGGCAACCTACCAAGTTGTCGTTTAGTGAGCTGCGGGTTTAATCCAGTGATAAACACGGCCGCACGTCTCAGCTTCACTGGTTAACCATTTGTACGGAGTGCTTGGGCCGTGATTTCTTATTTATTTATTTATTTATTTATTTATTTATTTATTTATTTATTGGCATTGTGTGAAAGATGATGTACTAATAAATTCATGGTTAACATAGCGCACAAAAGACAAAGGGCCGAGGAAGTTAAACAGGTTACTGACTCGCGATTCAGTTTAACTTTTGCAAAACAATGGTATACGTTTTTAACACATCTAAGCGCGGTGAGCATGCGTAGAACGAATCGACGTTAGTGAAAACCATAAGAAGTAGGAAAATGTCACGTGTTGTTTAAAGAGTGACTTCGTTATCAATGAGTGCGAGAGACGGCTCACTAATGCACATATCTGGACGCTTTCTGGTATGAGAAGGCTCGTTTATTTCGCGTGTTTATGCCTGGGAGAAACGAGAACTGAGGTGTCACAAAAGACAGAGGTTCACGATTACAGCCAGAATACTTAACCAAGCACTCTAAAAGCTAAGACTGGCTGTGGCATTTTGCTACTAACACAGCTCAACTGATTTTGATGCGAGAGTGTCAAATAGCTCATTGACCGAAAAAGCCGGCGTCCCGCGTTTGTAGCAACGAAACGGCGCCTAAATTACCATTGGCTACGACGCCACGTCACGAGCCAACATCACCAAGATAGCACAAGGCCTGTTTACTCCGATCCATGACGTCACGCTATCTGGCCCGAAATTTCCATTGAGAAGGCTGGCGTGATAAAGCAGTGACGTCAAAATCACTGTTGCCTACTCGGGTGCATGTCCATTAGATTCTATGGCAGTCGGGCCAGGTAACATTACGTCATGGATAGGAGGGAAAAGGCCTTGTGCTTCTAGGTGGTGTTGCACGAGTGCGCCTCGACGGAGCCGAGCAGACGAAAGGGAACACCTGCTGCCGCAGTAGCGTGTTGCGTGAGGGGAGAGGGCATCGCCGCGACGCCACGTCACCATGCTGTTGCTCTCAGAAGCCTGTGTTGTCCGCAGGTTCCTTGTCAGCGCAAGCGCTCGCCTGTGTTCAAACTGTGCCTCGGAAGGTCAAATAAAACCCGCCAAGCGGCCCAACGTGGTCGCTCGCCCGTGAGGAGTTCGTAACTCGAAGGACCGCTCAGCGGCGTTCAATTGTACATTAATGCTTTCGCATTCACAACTCACAAGAGGTACTTAGGTGACTTCGGATTTTTTTCTCTTTTGTGTCACTTTCAATAACTTCTGCATTTGGGGTGAATGCCTGTAATATTTTTATTGCTTATGCGCAAAAAGAAATATAGGATGGTGGGGGGGGGGGGGGGGGGATTTACGCTAGGCCTTCAGAGGTGTCGCATTCTCAGGCTACATTTGCCCCAAGAGGGCGCCGGCTACTTCCCCTGTGGGACTTCAATAACGTTTCTTCACTCACTCACTCACTAACTCACTCACTCACTCACACCCCTCTGTGACTTAGCAGACGGGAACAAGAGGGAGGGAAGGAACAAAACCAAAGGGCAAGGAGGTTAACCAGGCTAAACCTGGTCTGCTATACCCTACTCTGAGGAAGGGAGAAGCAAATGTTTCATGCAAGGATAAGACGCTGTTAGTTTCTTTTTCTCACTCCTGTTGTGACCGTCTTCTATGGAGACGCTCCTCGAGCTTACGCTGTGACTGTGCCGCGTGTGCATACCGCGCAGGCCTGTGGCATTTTTTTTTTTTTTTTTTTTTTTTTTTTTTTTTTTTTTTTTTTACAGCGAAGCTGTTAGCCTCTAGTTGGTGGGAATTTTTCATGTCCACGTGCGAGGTGTTTGTTGGCAAAAAAACAAACGGCAGCTGGAAGGCTTTGTGTTTGAGTTTCAGAGTAACAGAATGACGTTCCTCCTATATTCGAATTACAATCCGATGCCATCATGTCTGCTGGTTGTGTCTAAGTCGTACCTTACAAATTTTGTGACGCATCCTACTTTGAGAACTCGAACTAGTTCAATAGCGCACTCGCACCAGGCGGAGGGCCTACCAGAATGAGAACGTGTGCTGCAGCTTCGCACTACACCCGCGTACACGCGTAACGAACGTATGCACGCGACGTGGGCGCTACTTTTGTTGAAATAAACTTTTTCTGAAAATGGGTGTCCTTGATGACTGGGCGCTTTGATGGATGCATGTGTTCCACATCGTGTGTTGCGGCCGTAATAGACATTGCGGCAAACCCTGTTCAAAAAGTTACAGTGACGGCATCATAGGAATGTCGTCTGGTCGGAAGCGCACTCCCCGACCAGACGAGATTTCGTCGAACTCTTGATTTCAAGCTACAGTGACGTTTCACTTCGTGAACGCTGGCTACATGCAAGCGTATGGACGCTGCGAACAGAGAGAGAGAGAGAGAGATTGTGAAAAGGAAGAGGACCGAATAGGCACCGCGGCGTCGAAGAACAAACGGAAAGGGTGCGAACGCGGTAACGGACGTCGCGACGGTGCGATGCCAGGTAGGCCACAAGGAAAGCGCATATTATGCAACACACGCAAAAACAAAAGACAAGACACCGCTAACGAGCGTTTTAATGTCACAGCACGTCTTAAAACCACTCCACATGTCAAACAAGGCCGGAAACGTTAATTTATGCGCGATCCAAGTAAATCAGCAAGAAGTGCGTCGTCTTTTCGTTCATCAAGCGCACACGCCATGAATGGACCCTTGCAACAAATAAGTACGTGTGGAATGGAAGTGCTCGATGAGTAAGTGTCAAGCCTCGATGCATGTGTGTCGGATTAAGTAAAAGGAACTACATTAAGTATTGCGCCCCAAATTCCTTCTGCGACGGTTTTCGGTTTGCGGTCGCTGGAGAGCATTCCTTCCCATTGCTCCGCACTCCGGAAGGAATGCTCTCCAGCGACCGCAAACCGAAAACCGAAACGTCCAACTAGGGCTGATCCGACGGGCCCAGCTGGCAGCGGCATCCAGCGGAGCCCTGGACTAGAGGCAGACGGCCATTGCTAAGATGGAAAACACCATCTTAGCATCAAATTCATCAAAATTTTTCTAGAGCTCAATAAACGTTTTTCCTCCTCCTCCTCCTCGGCTTCCGCTTTGTCCCTCTCACTGCGGACACACTTCACGTTGATCATATTATATTATGATTATTATTAGTGGTGGTAATAACAGTAATAGTAGTAGCAGTGACCCAGATGATATGATAAATATATAAATGAAGATACGAAAGAGATGAAATCCGAAGTCAAATCAAATATCGAACGAGTAGTCGTCTTTACATGAACAAGAAGTAAAACGAATTTATAAAATAATAATTAAGGCAAAGCAAATGATTCAGGTAGCGGGTAACGCAGTGATCATGAACAAACGTTTTTTTCTTTTGTGTGTGTGTGTGTGTGTCTGAATTTGTCTTACTGGTATTTCAATGTTATAATTTGATGAAGGAGGATTTGATCGGTGATAATATGGTGGTGCATGGAAAACATTACCAAGGTAAGTTTTTTTGTTTCCCAGAGGTAATGGTTTCTCAGTGGCAAAATACCTGCTACAGTGTACCTTCTTCTTCTTGCAGATCTCGCTGATATTTCTTGTTCGAAGTGATTTCCGGAAAAAAAGAAAAGCTGGAAGTGCGAGAATCGCCCGCACCTGGAAAACGATAAACATTACTTACGCGTCGAATTAAACGCTGCCGCGGCACCTCGGAATCAAATTGTTCTCCGCCGCCAACAACGTTTATATGCGTACAACGGAACCATCAATCAAGAGTAAAAAAAAAAAAAAAAACCGGGGGCTCGAGCGTTACGATGCTGCAATTTCAGGCGCCTCCGTTTTTCTACGGACCGTTTAGAAATGAGTTGGAACAAGTGGCGTGCAGACAGACCCCCGCACATTTACAAACCCAAAAACACATAGCAGACATAGGTCCACATAGTAAACACATGCGGAGAGATGTCTACATTCACGGATTCGCGCACACAGAAACACGCATGCGCATGACACAGGCACGTACGCGCGAACGCGCGTTCAGACAGACATGCACGCACGTGCAGACACACCAAACGAGAGAGAGAGAGAGACAGAGAGAGAGGGCATTGTGCCCTGATACATGCACTTCGCGCCAAGGCAGTTGCTGCTAATGCAAGCATGGCTGTCGCACGCGTTGAGACGGTGCATTTATATTTGCGCACGTTCGTTACATGCATAGCGTGCACGTGATTCTGAACTCGACCATCTTTTTAGCTTTTTTTTTTTTTTTACGCCAGCCTGGAGGCTCTCTGCATACGCATGCAACTAGCAAAATTGCATTACTCAGAAATATCCGCAAACTTCCCTTTTTTTTTTTTCTTTTTCGCTCTCTCGTTCGCAGACAATTTTGAAACAATAAAACCGATTTTTTTTTTCTCTCTCTCTCGAGCTATTCCGGCCGGACCTGGCCGACGCAGGCGTTTTAGAAGCGCCCCTCCGCTCCCTTCTTCCCGCGGCCATTCTTAATAACGGTACTTGTTGAATACATTAGACGGATTCGATAATGCCTCCTACGATTCAAAAATAAAAAGAAAGGTAACACGAAAAGGCGAGAATCACTCGAAACAGGGCAGGCAGTACTGGTAAGCAAGCGGGGCTAGCTACAGCAGGCGGGCAGGCAGGCAGATTCTCCCAACGAACACCTGCGATTTTCCGTGCTCGAATCGCTGGCTACACACGGTGGCGCACTGGACAGGCCAGCACGCGAGATTCCGCAAACAGTGATGGATCGTCGAGAGCCGCAAGATGAACGGTTCGCTAAACTGGCTCTCCCCCAATTTTCGCTTGTATTTCTTTTTTTTTGCGCCATTGTCTTTAGCGCAACCGGCTCGGCAAATGCACGGCTTGACGAGACAAAGACAAAATAAAAGTAAAAAGAAAAACGCCGTATAACGAAAACGAAAGACGAAAAATCAATAACGCAGGGGGGGGGGGGGGGGGGGGCGCTTCTGAAACGCTGCACTTTGCTATACGAAACAGCAGCAAATGAATGGAAGAGAGAGAGAGAAAAAAAAAGGAATATTGGAAAAGTCGAGTCAGGTTCTTGGACGTTGTTCTGGTACGATGGAAAAAGAAACTATGCAAATTTCTCTGATGAAATGCATGCGCGCGTGCGCGCTGTTGCAATCTCGAAGGCTGTTCAAACGTCTTCGATACGCGCTCCTCGTCTAGGCGAAAATGCACGCGAGTAAATTGGAATACTTTTGGAACGGCCGGGAAGCTTACGAGCAACCCACGTGTATAGACGTGCATAGGTGGGGACTTGCGAAAGTTTGCAAGTTATGAAACGCCTTTATATATATATATATATATAAATATATGCGGTCATGTTTTGTGATGGTACCTGCGTGCCGGTATACTTCGATTCCCGAAGTGTTTTTCGAGCAAACTGTGGGGCAGTAAACTTTCGAAGCCTGAATTTATTCAGCTTGCTGGGAAAGGGAGAGCGAGAGAGAGAGATACTTCCAACTACCGTCACAAAGTTTTATGCGTGTCTGTGAAGGAAAATCATGTGTATTGGTGTATATATACCCGTTCTCTCTCAACAAGTCTCGTCCATTGCTAGCTCTATATATAGTGGGTGATTGTGGCGAGCTAGAAAGTAGTCCATATTGAGTCTCGTTTTATACTTTCCCTTGAGACCTTTACGCCTTGAAATGCAGAAGAGCGGAATCTTTGCAGGATTGAAGAATTTGCAGCAGCATGGCCCTTCGTCAGGCCTTCATATACTTGCACTCATGTTACAGCTAACACTTATCAACGCTGTGGAAGTGTGCGGCACTGATCAGTGTTAACTTGAACGTAAGCACACTTCGCCCCGGATTTTAAGGACATGTTTTTCGAAACAAATGTTAAGCTCTGCGTGGATTACTGCTTCATATGTCTTCATTCACGATAAAAGGCACCGCGCAAAGTATTACACACCGCGGAGACCGTAAGCGCTGTAACAACGTGCCAACTCGCTCAACTTTTCATCTCGATTCGGCATTATTTCATCATGGATCGGCTTCAATTCCCCCCGCTGGGACACGTGATACAACTGAGATATCTCTCGCTGTTTTTTTAGTATTATTATTCTTATGATTCATAAGGAAAAACCATAGCTCCAACAAGGAATCTGTTGGGCACGCACTGTGACATCTGCCGTTTAAAGATCGATGTTCCGCATTTCCAGCCATGGCCGCGAGTAGCCCTGGCGAAAACTCTCAAGGCTACATTTCGTACATATTACTCAAATACTCAATAAGTTTGACGATGAGAGGCGTCGCCGTGTATATATATATATATATATACATATATATATATATATATATATATATATATATATATATATATATATATATATATATATATATATATATATATATATATATATATATATATATATATATAGTTCAAACTTAAGAACATCGCACGAATCGTGCAGAGGAAATCATGGGTTCGGTGCCTACCAAACCCCAAAACGTACTTGTATATGAAATTGTATTTTCTTTCAATTTCACTTCCTCTTTTCTTTATGTAATGGGCCCTCAGGCACTTTCAAGTAGTGCGCAACCACTTTTCGGCTGAGGAAACCGCGACAGTTCTCGGAAAGTAAAGAATTGATTGATTGGATTGATTGATTGATTGGTTGATTAATATGAAGCTTATTGCGCATGTAAACCTAATTTATATTCAGTAAGCTACTAAAAGAGAACTGCATACTTCGAGACGTCCAAGCAGCAAGGGCGAAAGAAAAAGGGCTAATTATTCGTAAATTCGAATGAACTGAAGGAAACATTGATTTGCCCTGTGTTTTTCTTGGCTTCGTTGTCTATTAGCTTCATATGGCTGTCCCTACAAATCGAGCGTGTCGGTACACTCCCGCTTTTTCATAACCATCGCTTTGGCTAACTTCTTCCTCTTGCTTTCAACGTCCTTCACAAGAAACTTCCCCCTTCCACTAACTCGCTCTCGACAACCCCAATCTTCCAGGAAATCCCTACCACAACACAAGTAACTCGTCCCTCTTCACGCACTAACAGGACATCCAAAACCCACACTTCCATTCTTCGGGCAGTCAGCAAATATCTGCGGCTGTATGCAGAAGGCCGATATATCTGCGCCATATAAGCAAGCACACATGCTGCGTTTCTTTTCACCATTTGGCGCGAATTTCTCACGATACGTCCAGCACGCGAAACTGCTCGTCGAAAAGAGAAGAAAAAAAAAGGGCGGTTTTTTGAAACCCCCGCATGCTGCTCTGCTTCCAGCTAAACCTCGAGTGTCCAAACACGGCATCTTCTCCGAACACAACCCTTATATACACAGCATACACGAACATCCACCAACGGGGCACGTGGTTCACAGAATCACAAGAAAATAATATAGAAAAAAAAAAGAAGAAGCTTCTGAGAAGAAGGTTATACATCGGACACTCGAATGGCTGTTAAGGCGCAGCGTGAGACGTCTATGTACATTTCGCGCTCGAATACGCGCCGACGACAAGTATATTGTAAAGAAAGGGTGGAGGGCTACCTTCTCAGTGAGCTTTGCTTAAGTAAACACGTACACACAGTAAACCCTATAGGTACATGCGCACTATACTCCCACCGAGCGAGCAACACAGACGTATGCCCGTCGAACAGTCCACGGGTCACACGTTTCGAACGCAAAACAGAGCCTCGCGCGCGCTCTGCGTAGCACGAACTGCCACGGAAGCAACGGTACAGAAAATTCGAGTTCGAAAAAGTAAAAAAAAAAAAAATATGCATACTTTAGCGGAAAGCACACGGTCCGATGTCGCGTATCTTCGAACCCGAAGACACGTATGAAGCCTCCCTGGAAAGTAAATAAGAAATAAATACAACCAAAAAGAAAAATGGTAGACCACGGAGACCCACTGATTCCGGTTGACACGACCACAAGCGACCAGGGGCTGGCGACGGGACAAAGGGGACAAAGGGAGGAGGTTGGAGAAGGAAAGAAAAAAGGCGTCAAGAGACGCCTTTTTGGACGTGTTCTTCACAGCAAGAGGGGTCAGCAGAGTTTCTCTTCGTCGTCGCAAGAATAAGCCCCCACCGCTTGTACTACGCCCGGCGGGGGTCTGAGTACACAGATGGACGTGCGCGAATACTGCCAGGCAAGCAGGAAAACACGCGCCCCACTCGCCACTCCGCAGCCGCGTCTTCGCTTCCGTCCGTCGCCATTGTGGACCGGACACCTTGTCCGCCTCGAAGGAGGGGAGGCGCAGTTTACCTGCGCGGTTTGCGTGGCCCCCGTCGCGAGCAAGCGAGGTGACAGGAGATATTCGCGTCGAAGACGCTAACGCACATAAACACGCACGCACAAAAAGTTGAAAACCGAAAAAAAGAGTGACGAGTGGGCAGCGTACATGTAGGCGAAGGTGAGAAGGTTGCGGTGGAGGGGGGAATGGGGGGGGGCGCAGCGGGACGGCGACATCGGCGACGAGGAGGTGACAAGACCCCGGGGCGACGGACCAGACATCTCGACACTCCTCTCGCGTTTCGAGTGAAGGGAACGAGAACGGAGGCTGGGGAAAAGGTCGTGCGGTGAAGTTGAAGTGCGCGCGCGCGCGCGCGTGCGAGCTTTTGTAGGCGTGTAGGATATACTGCGCAGCAGTGCGCTCTGACTGAAGCGCTGGTCGCGAGGTGTAGAGTGACCGCCCAGCCACGGAACTGTCAAAACTCGGTCCCGGAGCCAAGACGCGACGAGTTGACGAGACGCGACCACAGAAGAGGGTCGACGCGCGT